>NW_027204048.1:6510000-6722500 GCF_024711535.1 Dipodomys merriami
GGCCCGTCAGCCACCCTGCCCTCATCGTTGTAAAATGTATTACCCATGAAACTTTAATTCACTAGAGAAAAACAAACAAACACATCATAGAGAGATAATGGAAGCCATAAAAATCACTAGCCTTGTGTAGCCATTTTAGAAGGGAAGCTGAATTCATGATCTCTCTCTCTCTCTCTCTCTCTCTCTCTCTCTCTCTCTCTCTCTCTCTCTCTCTCACACACACACACACACACACACACACACAGTATTTGTTGATTTGATGAAAGACAATACATAAGAAAGGGTGAGTTAAAACCAAACAACGCCGCAGCAGAAAAGAGCAAAGTTTACAGCTGAGGAAATGGACTCGTGGTGTGGCTGGAGAGAGAAACATCCTCCCTCAGATCTGTGGAGAAGATGCAAGGAGACGTGGTCCAGAGACCACGGCACCAGGCCCATGATGCGGCCACGGCTGAGAAGAAGCCACCAAGCCATGGGACAGAGGTGGAGACCCAGGATGCAAAGGCCCAAAAGATGCGACTGAGAATTTAGCCGCACCAATGTCTCACACAGGTCACACAGGCCGCCTCCTGCCCCATGGCAACTGGCAAGACTGCAGAGGGGAGAGGTGGCTGCTGGCTGGGTCTGTCCCGCCCTGTGGGGGCCTTTACCTGGGGCAGTGGAAACATCTCTGCCCCGCATGGCCTCTGCCCTCCCTGGGCCCTTCCAGATTCCTCCACTGGGGCCAGCAGCTGCCATCTTGCTCAGGTTCACAGAGCTCCAGCACCAGGTTCCTAAAGTCAGGGCTCGTGGGGGCTGCAGGGAATTCTCGGTGGATGGGATGGAAGTGTGGGATGCTGAGAGCAAGACATCTGCATTTCCAGTGATTTCTAAATCAGGAACACCTGGGAGCGGCTGGAGGCGCCGGGCCTAGCTTCTCTGCCTCCCAAGTAAAGCTAATGCGCCATGCACTCCTCTAGGCAAGCACCAACAACTGCGCCTCTGGGTGCTTTCTGGGCTTTGAACCAGAGTTGTTAGTGCTTCTGCCATGAATTACTCCACAGGGCCTCTCAGTCTCTGCAGACACCCCAGACCCGCTAGAGGTGGAGTAGGCCTCCATCTCCGAATTGCATGTAGAGTATAACATCATCACAGCAGGCCAAGCCCGAAGTCCTTGGCTTTACAACCTTGCTGGGAAAACCTGAAACACCCCATCTAGAGTGGTAAGGGGTTGTTGTCTGATCATTTGCTCTGCTCTGGATTAACTAATAAAGGTACAAAGCTGAGGATTCACAGACATCTCTGAAGTAAGACGTGTAACTAAAACCATGACACACAAACTGACTTGCGCTCTCTCTCTCTCTCTCTCTCTCTCTCTCTCTCTCCCTTCTACCCCCCCACCCCCACAGGAGACAATTGACTTTCCTCTCTTTGTTTCTTTTCTCTCAGAAGCTGGAGTAGCTCACAGAATGACTGGACAGTTTGGACTCTAAGTGCAGGAAGTAGTGGTGACACACTCCATCAGTCCGGTCAGAAGAAGGAAAAACTATAAACCAAGTGTCATGGTTTACGCCTGTAATCCCAGCTACTCAGGAGTCTGAGACCTGGAGGACTGAGGTTTGAAGCCTGCCCAGGAAGGAAAGTTCTAGAGACTCTGTTCATGAGCAAAATATTGCACTGGAGACATGGCTCAAGCAGTAAAGTGCCAGCCTGGAGCACGAAAGCTGACAGAGAGCATCAGGCCCTGAGTTCGAGTCCTGGTTACCGCCCTCCACTCCCACCCCCAGCCAATATACACAAAAAGAAACAAAACTCAGAAGAGCTAATCCTTGGCCAGATGGCTTACACCTGTCATCCCAGCCACGTGGGAGGTAGAGGTAGGGGGCAACGTGGAGTGCAGCTCACCCAGCAGGCAGAGGCCCTGCGTTTAATCCCCAGGGCCAAATACAATTCAATGAGGACAGACAAGCCCCCATTCAACATCCCGTCCTGTTGCCTTGGCCATTATCAGCAGGAAGCGACCCATGCAGCCCCAGACAAGCCCAGGGAGGGTGATGCTGAGATGGTTCTTGCCAATACTTGGGGCAGGTGCTTCACTGCTCAACCACACCTCTAGTCCTGTTGTTTGCTGGTGTGTGTGTGTGTGTGTGTGTGTAAGAGAGAGAGTGTGTGTATACTGGGACTTGAACTCAGGGCCTGGGTGCTGTCCCTTAGCTTATTCACTCAAGGCTGGAACTCTGCCACTTGAACCACGGCTCCACTTCTGGCTTTTGGGTGGTTAATTTGAGATAAGAGTCTCACGCTGGTGGCTCATGCCTGTAATCCTAGCTACTCAGGAGGCTGAGATCTGAGGATCACAGTTCAAAACCAGCCTGGGCAGGAGTCTGTGAGATTCTTATCTCCAATAAACTGCCAAAAAAGCTAGAAATGAATGACTTTCTAGCCTCTGGCTGGCTTCAAGGTGAGATGCTCAGATCTCAGCCTCCGAACAGCTGGAGTTACAGACGTGAGCCACTGCTTCCAGCTGGTTCAAGGTCCTTGACTGTGAGACACACACACACACACACACACACACACACACACACACACACACACTCACACACACTCACACCTGTTGAAAGCGTGACTGAGCAGGAAAGCTAAATAAATTTGTAGGGAGATTTCCAGTCCACTTAAGAGAACAAACTCTTTTAATAGGAGTTAGCCCATTAAACGTCGAAGTAAATATTGTAGCTCATTAAACACAGCTTTATTTATTCGTTTTAGCAAAACCCCGCAGAATGTCAATTTCAGAATGAATTTTTAATGAATGAAGGAGCTTAGAGAACCTTGCCGTTGCCCGCAGGGACCCACCGAGTTTTCCAGTGAGTGTGAATTATCACAAAGCCGCGCCTCTTTTTGGCTCAGGCAGTCTGGGGCGGCCAGCTCCCACCCACCACAGCTGCACCCCAGAGCGAAACGTGGCATGAACGTGGCCCCACATGCTCAAGGTGGGGGCTGCAGCCCGGCCACTGAGTCACCCTCCCTTCCTACGCTCTGTCCCTCCTCCATCTTCCTTCCTCCCTTCCCCACATCTCTTCCTCCATCCCTTCCCCCTGGTGGCACCAAAGCCAGCCAAACAGGACCAGTACTATTCCCTGCAATGGAGCCACTGTACCTGACATGATTTGCATATGGTCTTGGAGATTTGCATATAGCCTCAGCAATTTGCATATGGTGACTTGCAGAGAGGTGACTGGATTACAAGGGCTCCGGCTCCACCAATAGGTTTATCCACTGATGATATCACAGATGAGGTGGCAGTTGGAGGGCAGGTGCTTGAGAGGTGATTGGATCACAGGAGCTCTGGCTCCCCCAATGGGCTCATCCACAGCTAAGTGGGCTGTTAGGAGGTGGGACTTGCCTGGAGGAAGTGGGTTCCTGGGGACAGTACTTGAAAGGCCATAGTCTGTCTCCAGCTTCCCTCCCTTCTCTCTCCCCCTTCCTGTCTCCCATGAAGTAGGACACTCCCCTCCACCATGCCCTTCTGCTACACTGCTCTGTCGCCTATGGGTCTGTGAATGGAGCCAGCCAGCCATAGACCCAAACCAAGCGGGCGTGCCCACACTTCTGTCATCTCCTGCTCTGCCCACTCTAGGAGGGCAGGCTGGGGTCCGGGACCAAGGGCAGTGGCCAATGCCACCAGGCGTGATCCCAGGTTCAAGGCCAGTGCCGAAGGGCCCTCCTGGCAGGCAGAAGAAGCTGACCATCCCCGCCTCATGGTGGGCCGGATCCTGGCAGTTCAAAGGGAAAACGCAGAGAATCTTCCATGGAGAAAAAAAATCTGTGGCTGAGACCACAGGGCTTGGCTTGGGAGCTGCTTCCAGTATTTCATATTCCATCACCATTTCATCGGTAACATGAGGCAAAAACTAGGATGGGTGAGCAAAAGTGAAGGCCTGATTTGGGCGTGGAGCCAGTAACCTAAGCAAAGCACGTGAAATGTCCAGAGACGACGATAACTTGCTGGCCAGGCCGATCACCACGGCTGCTTCAGCACAACCATAGGGCCCAACCTCTGTAGCTGCAGACCGGGCGGTGTCTCTCACATGGCAGGGCCCTAATGCGTTCTGCCTAGTTGGACTTTTGCTTAGCTGGACAGGTCAAAGATGAATTGTGTCCAAGGTGTAAGGTGAGCAGTGCCTCCCAGGCTGGGATGGCAGGTGTGCTTCACCATGCTTGGCTTTATGTTGAGATGGGGTCTCAGTCACTTTTTGCCTGGACTGTTTCTAAGCCTTGTTCCTCCCCTTCCTGCTGTGTAGCTGGGATTACAGGCGTGTGCTGCCAAGCACAAGCTCATTTCTATTAAAATGTTTCAATTTAAAATGCAACCCGTTGTGGCTGGGAATGTGGCTCAGTGGTAGAGTGCTTGCCTAGCATACATAAAGCCCTGGGTTCAATTCCTCAGTACCACATACACAGAAAAATCTGGAAGTGGCACCGTGGCTCAAGTGGTAGAGTGCTAGCCTTGAGCAAAAGAAGCTCAGGGACTGCACCAAGGCCCTGAGTTCAAGTCTCAAGACTGGCAAAAAAAATGTAGCTTGAAGGAAACACCTAGGTATATTCATGACTTTGGAAGCACTGTGTACAACTGGAAGAGCTGGAACAGAAACTCAACAGGTGCATTGGACTTCGCTATTGATTTATTTCCTCATTGTTTATAGAGATGTTCTAATAAATGCAGCAAAACCCAACGGTGTAGAAACACAGAAAAGAGAAATCTGGATATATTTCTGTCTAAAAATGTTACTGCCCTCAAATGAGTAAGAGAGCTTAATTAAGTAGCACCAGGTAAGAAAAATACTTAAATGTCGCAGTTTTATCTCTACTCTAGAAATAGAATGGGAAAAGTATGTCACGTGTTGGTCTCAAGCTATAAATACTCATGACTATTGACAAGGAAGCCCAAGGACCACTATGAAATAAAACCAGGGAAATTCTAACATATCCCAGATACGTCACAGCGTCATGGCTGGTGGCACAGCGCCATGGCAGACATCCGTCTTCGGTGTCGCAGCCATTCAGTGTCTCATGGTGCCAGCGAACCCAGCCTTTGCTGATCATTACCGTCTCCCAGTAGACTCACAGACTGGTTTTAATCGGATGAAATTACCGTGTAGTTCTTGGGAAAGAACAAAGCCCTGGTGGACAGAAGTGCAACCTGGGAGCCCCGCCCCTCTCCAGCTGGGCCCCACCTTCCTGGCTTCCCCTTGCATGACCCCATTCCATCCTGAGTCCACCAGCAGGCTGGTGAGTCCCACGGTCTCTCAGTGGCCAGGCCCAGCAGCAAGGCGCTGGCCTAGAACACTCAAGCCCCTGGGGACAGACACACCCCGACATGGGGGGAAAGCCAGGCTCTCCCAGAAGCGTCCAGAACACACAGGGCCCTACTGCCTTGGCTTGGGAAATCAGACAGGCTCCAGGCCCTGGGGTGGTGAAGAGGGAGGGGCTGTGGGGTGAGCAGAGACAGAATCCAACCTGTGTCCCCAGGACCAGATGCTTGCGCACAGGAGCCCAGGGCCAGGACAGCAGGTAAAGGCCGGAGAAGCCTCAACAGGGGATGCGTGCGTCCAGAGGGCATGGCCAGGTTAAATGGACTGAGGCCCTGGGATGGCTGGACGGGAGCCACTGGGTGGCCATCTGGGGGACACTAGAATCCATGCTGGACGGGAGCTGTCTGGGTGGTCACAGAGGGGACACTGGGATCCGTGCTGGGGGCTGTGGGTACTTCAAATCCCAGAGGATGAAGCACAGACCAGCTGGGTCGCAAGTGGATGGACGGGACCTGGGGACTGCAGGTGAGTCTGACTGACCATGGATTGTGCTTGCACGCATGGATGCCATGTAAGGAGAGGTGGCCCTGAGCATTGCCATGCGCAGATCTCCATCCTCCCTGAGCCCAGCAGTGCAAAGCCCCCAGGTGGGGGGGGGCGCTGGGCAAGGAGAGGGCCGGGTGAGGTGAGGGCTGAGCCCCCTCCCCACAGGATGGGGTGGGCAGCATGCCACCCAGCACTCAGGGACCTTAGCACAGAGGGCTTTGATTGTTTAAGACCCCAACAAACACTGTGGTGCTTTTATCTAACAGAAGAATAAAACTAAGGGACGCTGGGAGACAAAATCAGACCTGCTTTTTTTGTTGTTGGTGTTGCAAGAATATTATTTGTTCAATTTGACAATCATGTAATATAAGACATTTAAGCAAATTAGAATTGGGAAAAAATTAAGGTATATATTTTTCTCCCCAATAGAAAGTCGGTTGTCTCTGCAGGCTGAAGAGGGGACACTGTGTCTTGTGGTGGTGGGGGAGGTTCAGTTTCCAAAATACAGCGGCCTGGTGCCCAGAGGTTAATTTCACCCACAACCCCACTGAAAACCTTCTCCTGTGTGGCAGTATGGGGCCTCGAGTTCTTGCTTATTAGCATTTTCTGCTCAAGGTTGGTGCTCTATCCCCTGAGCCACAGCTGCACTTCCAGCTTTGGGCTGGAGGTCAAGTCTCACATTTGTCTGTGCAGGCTGGTTTCAAACCAGGGATCTTGGGACCTCAGCCTTCTGAGGAGCTAGGATGACAGGTGTAAGGCACAGTGCCCTCCCCTCTGGAGATGCTGAATGAGAGGTGAGGGCTGGTGTGAGGGAGAGCTGCTCACAAAGCATGGGAAGGCAGGATTTCTACACAGCACAGCACCCCAGTACTACCTAGGCAGCCATTTATTTTTCAGGCACAGAAGTGAAATGGTAAAGATGCTTTGAGGAACACCAGGGTCCAAGAGATGGCCAAGGCCCCTCATCACGCCACTGAGTAACCTTGGCAACCTGCAGGGGCTCTGGGTACCACTCTGCTCCCGCCCTGCCCCCAGGCCCCTCCCCAACACGCCAAGGGGGTGGACTGGGAGCACCACCTACTCCGTCTGTAATCCCACCCACGTTCCCAACGCTCACCAGAGCCAAGGCCACAACTGGCTGAGATTAGAGACTTTCTCATTTTTCAGCCATTGTTCAAGGTGAGGAGTTTGACCCTTAAATTGAGCTCATCAGCCAAAAGAGAGAAGGGGGAGAAATTAACTTGGCCCAGCATTCAGTCCTTATCCTCCAGGATCCGCTCTACTTGCTCTCTAGGCCTCTTTCCGGCTTGGGAGGAAGAGAATCACTTCACGGTGCTCCTGAGTGAATCACTTCAGGTGCTCCTGACTTGGCCCATGGGGCTGCATCTCAGGCTGGCCTCTGAATTTAGGGGTAGCTCAAAGCTCCCTCCATCTCTACCTTCTTCCCTCCCCACTTCCCCTCCTGTCTTCTGCCCCTCCTCTCCCTTCTCATCTCCTGCTTCCTATTTTCTCTCCTCTTCCCCTCCCTTCCCTTCCCTCTCCCTTTGTTTCCCTTGTCCTCCTGTCTCCTCTCGTCTTCTCTACTTGTTTAAGACTTTTTTTTTCTGGTCCTGGGGCTTGAACTCAGGGCCTGGGTGCTATCTCTGAGCCTATTTGTGCTCAAGGTAAGCACTCTACCACTTGAGCCACAGCACCACTTCTGGCTTTTGGGTGGTTAACTAGAGATAAGAGTCTTTCAGTCTTGGGCTGGGAAGGTAGCTCAGTGGTGGAACGCTTGCCTTGCATGCATGAGGCCTTGGGTTCGATTCCTCAGCACCACATAAGCAGAAAAAGCCGGAAGTGGAGCTATGACTCTACTGGTAGAGCGTTAGCCTTTGAGCTGAAGAGCCAAGGGACAGTGCCCAGGCCCAGAGTTCAGGCCCCACGACCACCACCACCAACAACAAAAAGAGTCTTTCAGTCTTTTTCTGCCTGGGCTGGCTTTGAGGTGAGATCCTCAGATCTCAGTCTCCTAAGAAGGGTGTGAGCCATGAGTGCCTAGTCTAGGATTCTTTACACCACCCCTCCCCACTGCCCTGGGATGAAGCCCACCAGGAAGCCCAGCCTCAGCCTCCCAAGCAGAGAGGAATGGCCGGCACACCTACTACCACATCCCCACCTTGGCTTCAGCCAAGCGGTCACCTCGCCAAGCCTGGACACGCTTAGCTCATCTGGATTTCTGTGAACCCCTCAGAAAGGCCTTTATCTTTCCATCCTCCAACTCTTCATTTCTACCCTCCTTAGATTTTCTTCAGCATTTACTTTCTTGTCATATACTTATTCCTGTCAAGAGTTCACTTCTTTTTCCTTGGCCATATGAAGTTCTATCAGCAGAGTGAAATCGACCTAGTTCCCTATCAACATCTATTCATCCATTACGAGTCCATCCATCCATTATCTATGCTTCTATCTATCTATGCTTCTATCTATCTATGCTTCTATCTATCTATGCTTCTATGCTTCTATCTATGCTTCTATCTATCTACCTATCATTCATCTATCTATCTATCTATCTATCTATCTATCTATCTATCTATCTATCTATCTATCTATCTATCTATCTATCCATCCAGTCATGCACCCTTATTGACCTACTTACACATATCTTGTTCACTCACTGTTGTTTTCTCAGTGTCTAGAAAACTATGTGGCATAAAATAGGAACTCGGAAGTATTCCTGAATGCTTTCACTGTCAGACATTGGAAGGCCCAGTTATCATTACCAAGCCCCCTGCTGTCTCACATCCATAAAACCCAAGCAGCCAAGCAGACGGACAGGATGGGGGAGGAAAGTTCAGTGGTTTCTCTATGGCTCTGAGACACAGAAGAAAAGCCCAGCTCCCAGTTCCTATGTGACTTTCTCTCTTGCTTTCCTTTCCAGCTCCTCCCTGAAATGATGTCAACCCACACCTTCCACAAAATACCAAAGAATAGGAGAAGTAACAAGAAACAGAGGAGGACTCCTACAGAAAAGAGTGAAAAATCGCTTTGGGAACTCATAAAAAAAGAAGAACAAATATTTAGAGAGCCATTCATGTTCCTGAGTTGCAAGAGTCCATTTCGTAAACGTCCTTAAAGCAAGTTACTAAACACCTCGGTGGTATTTGCTTTGGAATTAGGAAGGTGCAATCTAAAGTTCATATGAATTAGTGAGTAGGAGGGATAATGTCGGGGAAGCAGACGTCGACCTGGGTATCAGCCTCCTTTTTCACACTGGCGTTTGCTCAAGGACCCCGGCAGGTGCTCAGACCACCAAGAGCCCTGAACTCTATGCACATCAGCTCCTCCCTGCACATACCACTCCCCAGTAAGATCCAACACAAAAATCACGAGAGCCGCATGAATGACAGCAATGAGGAATCCAATGGAACTATCATGACCATCCACAGTAATTGAAGTTACATAAATATGGTCTCTCTCTCTCTCTCCTTTCCTCTCCCCCTGTCAAAAAACAAATGCCTTCTTCCCACAGTGACCTCGAGTAGCTGGCTCTGCACAAAACCAAAGCTAAGGGGAAACTGCTGCGTTGTGGGAGCACAGAGGCCTTGTGGCCGCAGTGAGCAGCGTCTTCCTGGTGTCGACTGCCATTCCTGCCTTGTGCTCTGGATGAGGGGCCTGTGTGGTCAGGTGATGGGGGGGCAGGGACAGGTAGCTGGCCTGTGTGGTCAGGTGATGGGGGAGCAGGTGGCTGGCTTGTGTAATCAGATGATGGGGGTGGGAACAGGACCCTGGCCTTCCTGGTCAAGTGATTTAGGGGGACCAGGTGGTTTTCCGCGGGGCTGGGTCCCCCTGGGCTGGCCATGGAGGATGCTGGCCCTCCTTTTGTCTTTCCTAGCTTTGGAGAATTGAACATTTAAGTGATTGTTCCACTTCATAAACTCTGGTCCGGGGAGGCACTAGGCAAATTGCTAAATCAAATTATTCTTTAGTGGAAATGAGCTTTAACATGAAAGCCAGATGATGAAGGTCTGGGACGTTCTGTCCCATGCAGTGCGGACCACAGCGTTTCTCTGCCTGCATCACAGTTATACGTGGTTGGAGCCAGCCAGGAAGATGGGTCTGGGCAGTGTGAACCGGGCTCGTGTCCTCTCCTTCGAGGTCAGCGGCTCCCTATGCATGGACTATGCACACGGTATGGGGTGTGGGGACAGATCCCTTCACGTTCAGCCTTGGGCTCCCTAAGGCACCTGTGGCCGCCACGCTGCACCTCCCATGCCACATCCCCCATGCCAGGCCTCCCATGCTGCACCCACCTCGCCAGAACCCCCCGATGCTGCTCCCCCCCCCAGGTCCTGCAGAGAATTAACTGCCTTGGCAGTGAGCACCTGCTGCTGGCAAAAATGAAGCGTTATTGCATACCCAGATGCATGTCCGGGGCCCAACCTGTGAATTCTCGGATGTAAATGGCCCTCGGTGAAAACAGTTCAGCCTCATTTCAGAGCTGGTAGCAGAGACAGGACGAAAACACATAGCCACCATCCATCCCTCTGAAAAGGACTATCCATACTCTTACTTTACATTTCAACAAGTGACATTTGATGATATCCCATCTCAAGAGATAAAACGTGAATAAAGCGTGCTTATGTGCACACGCATGTGCAGTGTGGTTGTGTGGGTTCACATGCACACGTGAGTGTGAGTATGCGGGCTCATGTGTGTGCATGCATGTACAGCCATACATGCAGGTTGCAGTGCATGTACAAGTGTGCATGTAATTGTACATGTACTCATGGTGTGCATGCATGCACATATGAATGCACAAGGAAACATGAGTAAATGGCACATGCATGTATGCACGTGTCTGAGCATATACTCATGTGCATGCATCTTTATGCATGTGTGCACACCTGTGTGTGCATAAGCATGCATCTGAGCAGTGTGTACGTGTGTGCACTCTGCTGTATATATGCATGGGTTGTACGCATGTGCATACATGTGTATAATTCATGTGCATTGTGTACACACACCTCTCTGTGCATGCATAAGTGTGAGTGCACGAGCCATGCAAAACAACTGCTCTCCTGAATCAGAAGTGTTTCATCGCCAGACCGTGGCAGGCCCTGGTACATCACCATAGCCCAGCTCCATGTGCTGATGTTCTTTTCTTGGCCTCACACATCTCATGTGCTGTTAACTCATCATATTTAGTTTCTCTGTCTGATTCCTGGGTGTGATCCTTGCAAATACCCCATACTACCCCTAAGCCTCCGGGCTTGGCCTTCATCTCCCACGTTTGTGTTTAAGGTGCAAAGTGTGACTTTTCTCCACTCATCCCATGTGCATATTTTAAACCATATTGTTTTATCTTATTTCCGGTTTAGACCAACCACAGAGTGCATGCTTGGTCAAGGATGCGCCATACAGAGGAGATGGAGCATAAATTCACAAGTCAGCACCGAGAGGCTCCACAGGCCCCCAGGGAAAGCCAGTGCGAACACCACCGGGGAGCTTGGCTAGGGAGGGAAGATGACAAATTACTGAGCTTAATTTTCAAAGTTCACAGACTTCGGAGAGAATGAGACCTATCGCGAGGATGTTGAGATACACTGGAAAATAGACATGACAATGATCAGTGGGGCGTTGCATTTGAAAGCTCTCTCCTGAACCTGGCCAGTGTCTCCCAGGAAGTACAAAGCTTGGAGATGTCTTCTCATGGTGCCACTCCTTCCCCTCCCCAGGAGCAGGCAGCTCTGTGCCAGCCGCGAGAGGCTGGCAAAGGGTGCCACCAGCATGGGTGAAGTCTCTGGGGCTTTGGACTTGGGGCAGATCAGAAGAGTTCAGCCACATATCCTGGAAGGCACTTTAGACTGGATGTTTCTGCTTGTGTGGACTCTGTGTGTGTGTGTGTGTGTGTGTGTGTGTGTGTGTGTGTGTGTGTGTGTGTGTGTGTGTGTGTGTGTGTGTGTGTGTGTGTGTGTGTGTGTGTGTGTGTGTGTGTGTGTGTGCTGGTCCTGGGGCTTGAACTGAGGGTCTGGGCACTGTTTCTGAGCCTTTTTGCTCAAGGTTAAAGTTCTACTACTCTGAGCCACAGCTCAACTTCTGGCTTTTTGGTGGTTTATTGGAGATAATAGTTGCATGGGCTTTTCTACCTGGGCTGGCTTTGAACCATGATCCTTAGATCTCAGCTTCCTGTGTAGTTAGGATGATAGGTGTGAGCCACTGGTGCCTGGCTTGTGCATTTTTGTTTGTTCACCAGAGTCTCATGAGTTTAATCTGGAATGCCCCCCAGTCATATGAGTTTAAGTCTTGGTCCCCTGAATCTCAGCCAATGACAGCGGTGCCAAGGCCAGGCAGACAGGGTCCCGGCATCATCTGACCCTGGTACACTTCACTCAGGTGTGGTGAGAGAGGTGGCAGGTTGCCTAGATGAACTGAAGACTTCCACTCCCAGCACCAGCCACATGGCCCCGTCCAATCCCCAGGGGTTGGGGGGACATCCCTGCCACATGTTGGGAGGGGAGTGGTTAGAAACATCCATCAGCATGAGCAGGGTCTGTGCACAGATGCATGTAGGTCTAGGCCATCCAGCATCCAAGCACATCCCCCCCTCCCCTCCTCTCACACCCCCCCCCGGCCCCCCCCCCGACCCCCCCCCCCCCCCCCGGCCCCGGGCATCTGGTCCATTGAAAGCTGGAGAGGAGCAGCCATCAGCGTCTCTGAGTTTGGGGACATGGTGGACCAGCTGGGCCAGAGATCAGAGCCTCTGGCGACACCTGCTCTGGAGGGCAGAGGCTGAAGAGCAGACACCGGGACTCCCGTTGCAAACACGCTATGGTTTCCTGCCAGCCACCCCACTGAATGGCCGGCTCGCTGCCTTTTTCATTCTCAACTAGACTTCTTGAACCTGAGGACTATCACGGCCTTCCCAACCGTCCTTCCTTGTGGCAGCAGTCTGTAGGGTGCCTGTTTTCCCCAAAGCAAGAAACAGAAGCATGGAGGGAAGGGGCCCTGTGGGGCTTTCTAGGGGTGTGGCCAGGCCAGATGGGGTGTGGCCAGGCCAGATGGGGTGTGGCCAGGCCAGAGGAGGTGTGGCCAGGCCAGAGGGGTGTGGCCAGGCCAGACGGGGTGTGGCCAGGCCAGACGGGGTGTGGCCAGGCCTGATAGAGTCTGGTCAGGAAGCTGACAAGGGCACCCAGTCACAGCTCAGAGCAGGTCCGCGCTGTCACCCATCCTGCTACGTAAACTTGAAGCAAATCCCCAAGCACATCTCTCAAATGGGTCTGGAGCGGCTCGGCCTGCAGTGGGGGCGATCGCATCGCGGTGGGGATTCCTGTGGGATTGCTGGCGCCTAACCGCAGCCCCGTAGGTGTGCACCCACTCAACTCGCACGCCAGGGCCCACGCTGATAAACGGCCTATCCACGCCAGGCACCGACCCAGAGCCCCATTACTGCGCGATCACAACTCTCTTGTGCTTTCTGTTTCAAATACTGGGGGCCCTGTCACCTAACTGGGGATGCATTGTCACCTACACAAGGAAGCGCTGTCACCTACCCAAGGACGCACTGTCACCTATCCAGGGACACACTGTCATCAGGAAGTTGGGGGCCAAGCACCGGCACGGCAGCCGAAGCCATGACCATTCTCATCTCTCATCAGATCCTTTGGTTTGGGGGTTCATCGGGGTCTTTTATTTACACACCAGCTTAGTTCCCAGGAGGCAAAAAAAAAAAAAAAAAAAAAAAAAGCCAGCCTCTCCAGAACAACACGAGCTAATCGCGTCGGTACAGGTCAGGATTGTAAAACTCGGCCATCTGTCCCTGGTTAGAACTCCAGGGACTGGGCAGAGAGATATCTCTAAGCATCTTCCAAGCTAGCAAGGCCCAGATGGGGATGAGAGGAATAAATTTCCACTCTGATTAGAATCCTGCCCACAGCCGCAGGTGACTCACCAAATCGGAAGGCTCCGCACGTCAGCGCCTGCCAGGCTGTGGTGCCTGCCTGCGCCTCTGTCTCTGTCTCTGTCTTTGTCTCTCCCTCCCTCTGTCTCTGTATTTCCCTCCCTCTGTCTCTATCTCTGTCTCTCCCTCTCCCTCTCTCAGTCTTTCTCTCCCTCCCCCCCCTCATTTATAACAGATTGAAGGTTTTCCTCCCCAGCAAGCCCAGGCTCTGTCTTTCACACACAGGGCTTCACATAACCCAGGACATTAGGTTTGGGGGACCTCAGAGTCCAAGGGCACAGGCTGAGGTCAGAGGGCAGCTTCGAGGCTGACAGAGCTGCAGCCTAATGGCTTGCACTGTCTCCCATACACACACTGAAAAACACAGATCCGCTTTTGGGGTTGGGGCCCCACTGGGTTTAAACTCAGGACCTCACACTTGCCAGGCAGAAGCTCTGCCACCTGAGCCACACTTCCAGCTGTTCTTGCTGACAAGGCCTCTGAGATCTTGGGGCTCACTTGAGATGGAGACTCTCCTACCTCCATCTCCCACATACCTGAGATTACAGGTGTGTGTAGCATATCCAGCTTCCTTTCCTCCTTTCCTTCCTTCATCTACTTCTTTCCTTCCTCTTCCTTCCTTCATCTACTTCTTTCCTTCCTCTTCCTTCCTTCTTCCACTTCCTTCCTCCTCTTCCTTCCTTTCTTCCTTCCTCCTCTTCCCTCCCTCCTTCCTTCCTCCTTCTTCCTTTCCTTTTTTTTTTGCCAACTTTTTTCTTCCCAATTAGCCTCAAACCATAATCCTCCCATCTCTGCCTTCTGTCTTGCCCTGTTTGTGGACAGACATGACAGACTTAGGCAGTACCTTCTAGCTACCAGAACTTTATTGTGCAGAGTTGAAGTGACAATGGCCTGGGGACCCCAAGCAGGGTCCCAGGAGTTTTCTTGCCCTGGGGCCCCGCCCACCTCCTGAGATCTGGGTTTGCTTCTGCTTGTGCCACACCATGTGCATCTGTGTCCCATGCTGCAGCCCAGCAGTGTGTGCTCTCATAAGGAGACACAACCAGCCCCCTTCCTCCAGCCCTCTGTCCACTGGAAGCACAGCCTACACATACCAACAAGGCTGGTCTCTGTCCTCACCACCCATGCTCACAGACCAGCACCTCCCACAGACATCTTGTCTTCGCTGCCCCCAACTCCTCTTCCATGAGCGCCATTTTAGAATGCTTGCTCAGATTTTTCCACCAGAACACTTAGGCTTCACACTGCCGACACAAAAAGGCAAGAATGTCAGAGCCTTGAATTTTGCTCTCCAGAAGCAAGCTCCGATTCAGCTATTAAAACTCATTTACCTCAGACACTTCCAAAACATGAAGGCAGCTGACTCATCCATCCCACCATCATCCATCCATCCACCCACCAACCGCCCATCTACCCATCACCCGTTCATCTACTCACCATCTATCTATTCATCATCCATCCATCCATCATTCATCCATCTATCCAGCATCCACCATCCATCCATCTGCCCAACAACTATTCATCCATCCATCTATCCATTATCCAACCATCTATCTACCAACTATCCATCTACCCACCATCCATCCATCCACCATCCATCCATCTACCATCGTCCATCATCCATCCATCTACCATCATCCAACCATTCATCTACCATCCACTTATTCATCATCCATCCAACATCCATCCATCTACCCCAACAACTATTCATCCATCCATCTACCCATAAAAATCCATCCATCCACCATCCATCCATCTATCCACCAACCATCCATCCATCCACCATCCATCTCCCATCCATCAGCCATCCCTCATCCATTCAACATGGCTGAGTGTTCTTGTGTTTGGCAGTAGGGATCTCTATACAAAAAGACCTAGTCTGTAATCTTAATAAAGCTGCAATCCAAAGGGTTGGATATAAAACAACTCTTACAATTCAAAGTGGTAAAAACCATAACAGCCAGGTGCCAGTGGCTCATGCCTGTAATCTTAGATACTCAGGAGTCTATGAGAAAGAGTAAGAATGAATCAGAAATCATATAGAAAGGAGATGGTTCTGGAGCTGATGATGACAGTGGGTCCGGAAGTGAAGACAGTAATTAACTCGGTGCTCACAACCTGAGTCCCGGGCCTGGAAAAGCTCTGTGCCATGACACACCGTGGATCCCAGGCTATGACTCTTGTGGGGGGGATGGACCAGCTGGCCCGCTGCCTGGGACCCACGTGCCTGACCGAGCTGTTCTTCCTTTAAGACAACTTAATCAGTTAATTTGCTAATTAGTTAATTAGGAACTAATGACTTAATAAGTTCCCAAGAGTCAGGGATCTGTTGGGTTTCTAAACAATTATTGCTACTGTCTCTTTGGTATGAATCTGTGTTCAAGAAGAAGCTGGCCTTCTAGTAGCATGGGCAAAGGTGTGTGAGTGTGTATGCATGGGTTGTAGGGGTGATGCACAGATGACAGACAGAGGATGGTGGGGCACAGACCCCAGACGCACGGCTCTTGGAGCTCAGTGCAGGAGAGCACCTCCCAAGCCCCCCGCCGCCCCAGGGCCGCTATGACAGGGGCAGGGAGGTCAACGGGGCTCAGCAGAAGCTGGCAGCCAGCATCGCCCATCCGTCAGGCAACCAAGCTTCCTGAAGCCTCTTTAGAAGTCATAGACTCGGGGGAAAACATTTCATTTTCTTTTAATTAGCTGAAAAACATAACAAGGGGAAAAAAATTCCTCCAAGAAGAAGTCAGGGCGTCCTCATCCTCTTCTTCTATTTTTGTCCGTCTCCAAAGACCTTGAAAATAAAACCGAATTTATTTAAAAACGAGGGCACCGAAGGGGCCTGAGTCTTGCGGTGCCTCACGTCCAGAGGCACCAAGAACTTTCCGCACAATGACTGAACTTTTCCATGCCCGCCTCCAGAGAATGTGCTCTTGCCTTTGTTGCTTTGAGGAGGAGAACCCGGGGGCAGGGTGGGGGTAGAGCCAGGCTGGCCCAGGCCCCAGGCCACTCCCCTCACTCCCTCTAACCGAGGTGGTAATGCCCTGCACAGGAGCATCACCACCGACTGCCCAGAACCACGTGGTGTCTCCTGGGTCATGGGATGCCACCCCATCACCAACCATGGCAATCTCACCAGGAGTTACAGCATCGACCTGCAAGAATTAGACCTGAGATGCTGACAGCAGCTGCCTTTCCTTTAACATGGTTTTAGGCTCTCTGAAATCATTACTGAACCAAAAAGAAGAAGAAAATTGTTCCAGAGGTGTTTTTTTTTTTTCCTTCTAAACATTCTCCACCTAACTGGACTACTTTGTAATACTGTGGTTATACTCAGAAACATTGTCAGAGGGCCTATTTTGTGGGTTGGGGTGTGTGTGTGTGTGTGTGTGTGTGTGTGTGTGTGTGTGTGTGTGTGTGTGTGTGTGTGTGTGTGTGTGTGTGTGTGTGTGTGTGTGTGTGTGTGTGTGTGTGTGCATACCCACTGCATGGGTCTCAGATCTCTCTCTCTCTCTCTCTCTCTCACACACACACACACACACACTGCATGGGCCTCAGATCACACACACACACACACACACACACACACATCGCATGGGCCTCAGATCTCTCTCTCTCACTCACAAACATACCCACTGCATGGGGCTCAGATCACACACACACACACACCCAACTGGGTAGACGCTACTGGAGAGCAGGTGCCAACACTGTATTTGCATCACTGAGGTCAAATGCAAGGGGAGTAGTTTACACTATGGCAGCCAGGAGGCAGAGAGCAGGACACAGGAAAGCACAAGCCCCCTAACCTCCACCCCAATTCCTCCAAGCAGGCCCTAGACACATGTCCCCCACCTGCTTCCTCCAAACAGCCTCCAGGGATATGACTCCGACCCACTTCCTCCAACCAGATTCCAAGGACACACCCCATGACCCGCCTCCTCCAACTTCCCATCATAGCCAGCAATTCCAATTATGAATCTCCCAACAGACTAATACATTGGTCATGCCTTGGGTCCAATCCCAGATGGTCTGACTGTGGAAGCAGCACATGGACATACCCAGAGAGTGCTTTGCTCATCCCCAAGGCCTCTCAGGCCAGGGCGCTGCCAGTTTGACCATCCATTCTCCTTGATGTCCACAGCATCCCACACAAGCAGTTGCACAACAAACCTTTGAAAACTGTGCTTGACAACCGTACTGCCTCAAAACTGACTTCTGCTCCAAGCATTCCGTGTTTCCCATGCTCACAACACAGAAATGAGGATGTGCCAATAGGTAATAATGGTCCCTGAGCCAGAGTCCAGCAGCCTCCACCACGTGCAGAGAGCAGACCTGTGTCTGTGCCTTGCTCAGGCTGCAGGCTTTGAAAACCAGAGTTGTGCCGAGCGTGGTGGATCCCACCTGCAATCTCAGCTACTCAGGAGGCTCAGACCTGGAGCACTGAGATTCCAGGCCAACCTGGACAGAAAAGTTGGCCAGACTTCATCTTCAATTAACAAGCACAAAAAGCAGGCCTAGAGGCATGGCACGAGTGGTAGAGTACCAGCTGTGATCCTGAAAGCTGAGTGAGTTCCCAAGGCCCTGCATCATTTGTCACTTACAAACACTCATTATGAATCTTGGCAAAGGTAAAGTTTATAATTTGATGCGACAGGGCCCTAAGACTGTGTCTTCATTATCCCAGCAAAAATGCTGCCTGACCAAGCAAAGAGGGTAAACAAAATTTACACGGCTATGTTTAAGTAACTTAGGAGAGAAGAAGTGTGAGGGACTTTGGCAGTTTAATTGAGGGATGAAAAGGATTCTAATTACCCACATGTCCCAGAGCTGCCATTTAAAAACACTTTTAGAAAGCCACAGTTGCAATTACCTTAGATAAACAAACAAACAATAAAACAACAAATAGACTATAGGGGAGATGCAGTAATAAAGACTCATTTCTGGAGAATGCCTAAACCATGAGCTATTTCTATCTAACCCAGGCTGGTCTTCTCTACAGCGTCTGACTTGGTGCAGTTCAATTAAATATGTAGACAGCAAAAAACAAGTCCTCTTTATGAATTTCAGTCACTCTTGTGGTGAGACAGAGCGCCACAGAATGGCTGTGTCTGGGGAGCACGTGGCAGCCAGGCCTAAGGGACAGTGGCCGTGAGCAGGCCAGGCCTAAGAGACGCCATCTGCACCATCAGCCAGGGCTGTATAGAGGCTGACATCCTTGTCTTGGGCCCTGCTGTCCTTTGAAAGGAACCTTTGGGCACTGGGGGAGGAGCCGGTCCCAGCCTGGTGCACAGCCTCACTCCTGCTTCTGCTCTCTGCCCGCCCCTTGGCTGGACCACTTTTGCTCAGATTAGCAATTAGGGTGGGTGCCAGCCTGGTCCCCATTTGGGTAACAGTTCTGAGAAGCAGAATGGCGGGCGCAGGAATCTTCTGGTCTTTTCTCATTAACCTTGTGTCTGGGCAAAGAAGGTCGTGTTGCACAGCCAGTGGCCCACCAGGGAGCAGGGGCCGTGCAGGAACGGCCAGCACCCGCCCTGCCAGCTGGGCCTCCCTCCAAAGCAATTAGCTGCTGGCAGGGTCTCTATTGTTTGGAGTGAAGGGGACTGCCCAAAGATATGTCTACGGACGGCAGCTGCTCCCAATGGTGGGGCTGCCACAGAGGAACACAGAGGCAGGAACTAAAGCAGGTGGTTCTTCCTTGTGCCACCAATTTGAAACAAGCCACACCAGATCCGTGGTCTCCCTCTTTAAAAGAATAAAAAGCTGAGCGGCAGTGCTCACACCTTTAATCCTAGCTATGGGGTGGGGGTGGGGGGGGCTGAGACCTGAGGATCATGGTTTAAGGCCAGCTCAGGCATGACGTATCTCCAATAAACCCCTAAAATGCAGTGACTGAAGCTGTGGCTCAAATGGTAGAACATTCGCCTTGAGGTAAAAAAGCTCAAGGACAGAACCCAGGCCTTGAGTTCAAGCCCCGAGACGAGCGCACACGCGTACACACACACACACACACACACACACACACACACACACACACACACACACACACACACACACACACACACATAAAGCTTAATTCAAAAGTCAGTCATTATTCCCTCTGCCATCCATCTTCCCTGGTAGAACTCACATCCAATGCCTGCCAAGTGACTCATGGGAGATGCCTGTCTCTTGAAGTTTCATGTCCTCAGCCCTAGGCTGCCCACTAACTTCCCTTCACCCCTCTTTGCCTCACTGGGTAGCCCCCTTTCTGGGAAAACCAGCCATCTTACCAAGAACAATCATGTACAGTGAGGTAAGCCAAGCTCTGAGAAACACATGGTACATGTTTTTTCTCATATTTGGAAGCTAGATCTAAGATACACCAGGACACGATGAATTATACACACATGTGAAACCACTGAAGGACGTTCCTAGGGGAGGAACACAAAGGTGCCACGCCTGTGTGCCTCTGATCATAAAAAATGCTCACCAAAATGAACTCCAGGGAGTGGGAACAAGAGATTTTTTTTCTTTGTGGCTGTTTTCTTGTCTGTTTTGTTTGTTTATTTATCTATCTTTGGGAGGACAAGGGGGGTTGCACAGAAATGGAGGGACTAAGGGTGAACAAATGCAGCAGGGGTACTCACTGGACACTATGTGGAGAATGAACTACACAACTTGTGGGTGGGGATGGGAGAGAAGAACTGGGAGTGAGGGAAGGGGTGACAGTGTCCAAAAAGAAATGGACTCTGTCCCTGACTTATGTAACTGTAACTCCTCTGTACATCACTTTTATAATAACAAGGAAAAAATGACCAAAGGAAAAAGCAGCAGCCATCTTAACATTTGTGTATTTGAGATCTCCTCCTCCTCTCGCGTGGCTGCACCCTGGTGTCTGCACCCCAGTGGCTTCTCCTTGGTGCTGGGAGCAGCCTTTGAGGACTGTGTCTCCTGATGGCGAGTTTGGTTGGAGATCTGGAAAGGCCGTGCACACACGCCCCAGCCCCCCATGTCCATGTCTAATGGCGCCCATTAGAAAGGGCCCAGGTTTGGCTCAAGGTCCCTCCTGGGATTTTATCAGTGACACTGGCTGCTCTGGTGTCACCTGAGGGAACAAGGCCCACACCAACAAAGCCCTTTTCCCCAGCCAGGCATCTGCCGAGACCCAGGAGAGAGGACGGGGTGTTGGTGAGCTCACAGGCGGTGCAACTACAGGGGGCAGCTGTGGGGCAGGCCCAGCCGGGCACTCCGGGGGTGTCCTGGGCAGATCTGCCACTGTGATGGGTACCTGGACACTGGAGAGGCATCTGGGCAGTGCCTCACGGGCCAGCACAAAGGAAAACTAAAGACACGGCCTCTACTGCACGCGTTCACCACACCCAGACACCATGCAGCAGTTGCCAGAGCCCGGGGAGATGGAGCAGGTGCAGGGGTGGGTCTGTGGCTCAGCCAGAGACCATTCGGATGTTTACAGCATCCCTAGTGGGCTGTACAAAATGGCCAAGGTGCAGATGGTGGGGCTGCACACAGGATGTGTGCACATCTGTCTTGTCATATTCCAGGTGATTCCTCAGGCCTTTGAGGGCCCTCAGGCCAGACACCACACCCCCTGGCAGCCCAGGGACGCCACCAGCTCTTCCCCTGCACAGAGGCTGAGGATGGGTCTGGAACAACAACGCAGCATGGACTGCCACCTCTCCATGCACGCAGGAGGAAAGGCCACGGAGCTGCTCCCCTCTGGGGCCAGCGAGGCTGAGCACTGAGCGGTAAGGGGCAGGGAGCAGGCAAAGTCTCGCCTGGCCCTGGCCAGCCCTCCCCTGGCCTCTGCAAGGGACACCAACATCACAGACAACAAAGCCAAGGCCATGAGGGCTGGGAAGGCCACAGAGACGCTGCTAACTTTGAACTTTATTTAAAAAAAAAAAAAAAACCAAACCAATAGTTAAAGCATGTATATTTTAAAGACAAGGTTAACTTCTAAAATGAGCAAGATATAATTTATGGCTTCCAGAACATGAAAGAAAAAGGGGTGTAGGAGGGAGGGAGTCACCTACTTGGTAGATAAGAATGTAATCTGTCCAGTAGCAAACAGAATGCATGAAATAAAAACAGAACAAGTCAGGGCTGGGAAGGTGGCTCAGTGGTAGAGCGCTTGCCTTGCATGCTCGAGGCCCTGGGTTCGATTCCTCAGCACCACATAAGCAAAAAGAAAAAAGCTGGAAGTGGCGCTGTGGCTCAAGTGGTAGAGCGCTAGCCTTGAGCTGAAGAGCTGAGGGACAGCGCCCAGGCCCAGAGTTCAGGCTCCACGACCGGACCCAAAAAAAAAAACAAAAAAACAGAACAAGTCAGTCTGAAAGCAACAAGAATCATACATGAGAGACAGACAGAGAGACAGGAGAGAATGGGGTCACGCTTATCAAGCTTAAGACAAAGGAATCTGCTTGAAAGTTTTAAAATCCAGCTATGTAGCCAGATTACTGAAACAAACTCAAGGGAAATACATAGACATGCTGAACACAAACAGAATGGAACCATGTCTTATGTGTAAGACGGAGCTGAAAAACCAAAGACAGTAGCTGGGGGAGATGGTAGGGAAGAGGGAGCCATGGCTGACTTTCTAAGGAAAGTTCCACAAATTAATAAGCACAAGCAATTGATCGAGGAATTTTTTGACCTTCTGTGTGTACATGTGAAAGGTGAGAATGCAGCAGACGCCCAGCCCGGTAGAATGAAGGTTGTGTCCTGTCAATGAAGGAAGGAAGGTCGTGTCAAGGGTGAGGGACTGCTTCCGGGTGACCAGACGCAGGACCCACTTACCCCTGAGCCCAGGGCAGACCCGCTCAAGCTTCTCTCAGAGCCACACCAGACGCAGCTGGCATGACACCCCACATGCTGTCACCATACCTGAACACCCAAGGCAGGTTGGCACGGAGAAGAGAGAGTGGGTACAAGTCCAGGCAGCCCCACAGGAGTCAGCCATAGCATGCGGGGGACGGCAAGGTGCTATTGCACCCCAGAGTTGGGAGGGGGGCATGGGGCAAGGTGGGATCACACACCAGAGCCGCGAGGGCAGGGGGGCAGATGGCACTTCTGTGACAACTTTGCGAGGAATGGCCAGGGAGGACTTGGGCTGCACAGAGGGCAGGCGTGACCTCAGTGCCTGGACAGCGTCTGGGCCAGAAGATCTGGGCTGGATGATCACTCCCAGCACAGGTGTGTGACAGCTGGTGTGGAGGCCCCTCACAGAGGATTTCATCTTAATCTCAGGCAGCAGAACACCATGGTGTGAGGAGAACAGACGTCACTTGTGCCCAGGCTCCATGCTGTACATGAGTGTCATCTGCAGATGGTTTAGCGCAAGGCGGGCAGATGCATGTAAGCTATACAGGTGCTCTGTCATTTATGTGAGAGACAGGTGTGTGAACTTTGGGGGCTATGGGGCACCCTAGATGGCCACGCTTTAAATCATTTATGATAACCTAAGTAGGACATGGTGGCTCATGTCTGTAATCCTTGCTACTGGGAGGTGGTGATAGGAGGACTGACGTTTGAGACCAGTCTGGAAAAATGTTAGCAGAACCCCATCTCAACCAATGGAAGCTAGGCATGGTGGTACACATGAATCACAGTCCAGTCGGGCACCGGTGGTTCAAGCCTATAACCCTGGCTACTCAGGAGGCTGAGATCTGAGGGTTGTGGTTTGAAGAAAAGTCCCCGGGACACTCTTATCCAATTAACCACTCAAAAACTGGAAGTGGCGCTGTGGCTCAAATGGTAGAGCACTAGCCTTGAGCACAAAGAGTCTCAGGGACAGCACCCAGGCCCTGGGGGTCAAATGCCACAACTGACACACACACACACAAAAACAAAACCCCAAACTGGAAAGCAACTGAAGGTAAAAAGGGCAGGAGGTGTGTCTCTGGGGTACAACACTCGTTGAATAGGCACAAGGCCCTGGGCTCAAACCCAGTCTCCCCAAGAACAAATCTGAATTCACATACATCACCACGGATACAGTACATCATTAAATGTGGTTTGAATAAAAACTAAAAGCCTAGCTCGCTACAGTATTACGCCACTTAAGTCCGGTTTTAGGACAAGGTCTTGTCTGACACTCCGTGTGGGCCGGGGAAGCAGGTGAGGGCTGCGATGGTCAAGGAAATCTGAGGTGGTGCTGACCGTGGCAAGCCTTGTGCACAGGTGCTGTGCTGGGTAAAGCCACCTTTCCTGGGCGTGCTGAGTACTCCTCCCCAGGGATGGTTCCAGGGCCCTGGCGTGGGTCACTGTGGGATGCTGCCCTGAGGCAGGTGACAGAAGGACAAACTGAGACAGTGCTTTGATTGTGCTGTAAACAGTGCTGACTCAGCCTCCCCGGGGCTCTGGGCCGGGGCCAGGCCGTGAGTAACAGGCAGGGCCCTGCGGGACACAGGCACAGCTGGGCTTTGGTGCCCCGTTCGAGGATGGGGAGGGGCACGTGGCCAAAGGGAGCCCCCCAGGTGGTGCCAGGAGGTGTCTATGCCTGGTGGGGAGGGAGGGACCAGGGCTGAAAACACAGATCCGACAAAGCTGGGGTGACTGGGTCTGTCCTGGGGAGCCTTGGAGGACTGGAGGAGAAGCGAGAGGGGGAGGGGAGCACTGACCTTGAGGGCAGAGGGGCCTGGGAAGGGGTCTGCAGGGAGACCCTCAGGGGTAACTCCTCAGGGGTCCTTCAGAGGGGGACTCACTCAGTTCCATCTCTCGCCTTGAGGGCTTGCTCAGTTCTGTCTCTGGCCTCAGGGCAGATAAAAGTCTAAGCTGCCTGGGGGCCCGCCTCTCTCTCAAGGTCTCCCAGAACAAAGACGCCTGGCCTCCATCCTTCCTCTTTTTCAGGGTCAGTGGATGCAGCTGGTGGTGGAGAAGGGTCTGGGCAGAGCCTGGGCAGAGTGGGGTCTGGGGGGGGGGCTCAGGGCTCAGCGTGCAGGGAGCCAGGGTAGGCAAGCGCAGGTAGCCAGCACCAAACATCCATGGCACATAGGAGCGGGAGTGCCTGGTGAGGACAGACAGTGGGGTGTGTCCCCAGGGGCCAGACGCAGAGGCCCCTCCTGTGTCCAGCCATGCAACAGCTCCACACAGTCCTGCCAGCCTTGTGAGGGGCACAGCACAGCCCCCAAGCTAAAGATGGGAACAGGGAGCAAAGGAAAGGAAAAGCTCAGTCAGTGCCACGGCGCACACCTGTAATCCCAGTTAGGAGGGAGGCCTGGGCGAAGGCACCCTCTAAGGCCAACCCCAACAAGAATGCGTTTGAGACCCATCTGAAAAACTACAAAAGCAAAAAGGGCTTGGGGCCTGGCTCAGGTGGTAGAGCACCTACCTAGCAAGCACAAAGTCAGCGGTTCAAAACCCAGTAGCACCCAAGGAAAGCAAGAGGGGGGCCCCACCACAGGCACAGCAGGCTGACAGGAGCTAGGGGGCCCATGGTGCAGGTGATTGTGGCTGTAACTACGCGGCTGGGGGGGGCAGCCAGGGACCAGCCCCCGGCCCTGACATCAAACATCAACTCACAGGCTCTACCAGAAAACGTGGGGCGCCCAGAGAACAGCCGCCCTCACCTAGTGCCCCACAGCTGACACGCCTCGAGCCCTCAGCACTCCACAGTGGACATGTCTGTAAAAGCCAAGGACCCAGGGGTTCAGAGAGACACAGCAGAGGGCTGACAGTCACACAGTAAGGAGAGGCAGAGTGGAGGGTCCTGTGCAGGGCTGGCCGGGTGGGAGCACTGGTTCCAGGTCCAGCCAGATGCCTTACAACTTCCCAGAATACACACAGCATAAGTTTTGTTGTTGTTGTTGTTGTTTAATAAGAAAATGTCAGTGCCACTGGCCCAGGAAGCTGAGATCTGAGGATCAAAGCCAGCCTGGGCAGGAAAGTCCATGAGACTCTTATCTCCAATTAACCAACCAGACAACTGGAAGTAGCACTGTGGCTCAAGTGGTAGAGTTTCTTGCCTTGAGCTGAAGAGCACAGGGACAGCATCCAGGCCTAGAATTCAAGACCCAAGATGAACAAAAAAAGAAGGAAAGAAAGGAAGAAAGGAAAAAAGGAGGAAAGGAGGAAAGGAAGGAAGGAAGGAAGGAAGGAAGGAAGGAAGGAAGGAAGGAAGGAAGGAAGGAAGGGAGGGAGGGAGGGAAAGAGGGAGGGAGGGAAGGAGAGAGGGACAGAGGGAGGGAAGGAAGGAGGGAAGGAAGGAGGGAAAGAAGGAAGAAAAGAAAAAGAAAGGAAAGAAGGAAAGGAAAAAGAAAATAATGAGTGTCTCATGGGAACTGAAGATGAGAGAGGGCAGAGGTCAAATCTGGAAGACATCCATTGGTATATGTGCCTGGGGATGGAGGGAGAAGGACACACCACATCCACGCTCCAAGCCGTGTGAAGGGGGATCCGGGCCTGCGCACCCCACGCTCTCCATGGCCTGGGAAAGCAACACAAAGACCCCTTCTACCCAACAGATGTTGCAAATAATAAAGACACACTGCCAGTGTCAGGCAGGTTGTGAAAACAGGTTCTCCACAAAGAAAGGATCAGGCTGCCTTCCAAGTTCCCTTCCACAAAGAAGAAAACAACAGCAGTTACCTAAGAGGAGCCGACAAAATGCGCAGAGCAAGGGCACGCCTGCGCCCTAGAAACAGCTCACTCAGAGGCAGGGAGCCCTGAGCTCATCTGTGGCATGGACAACAGAGTTAGAAGGTCATATCTATAAAGGACTTGCTGTAGACCACTTTCCTAGAAACATATATCATGTCATGTCTTCCCTTTTCCTTTAAACACACACACACACACACACACACACACACACACACACACACACACACACACACACACACACACACACACACACACTGAGTTGTGGCTGAGTGATGACCAAGCCAAGGGGGGAGCAGGATGAACTGAGCCCGCCCTGCCCCGCCCCCTTCTGGTAGTGACTCCCTTGCAGCTAGGATTCAGCCCAGGGTGGGCTGTGGCTAAGCAGGTGAAGGGAAAACTTGCTAGGAGGCTCCTGAGAAAGAACTGGTCTGATGAAAAAGAGAAGCAAGAAAGATGTCTAGTGTCCACCTGAACACCACTCCAAACCATCCTGGTGTCCTGAGCTGGACTCTAAAGGGGAGAAGAGGAGGATTATTTGCTGCCTGTACCAAATGGGCCTAGTGTTGCCAGGAGAAGAGCATGCTGAGCTATGGGAGAGGAGGCTATTGGACTAACATAATACATACTTTTTACTAGCAAAAAAAACCAAAACCCCACCCCAATTTGAAAAATCTGGGGTGGTGACCGCCAGATGAAGGCTGTCATTCCCAGATTCCATGGCTGGCTTCATGGCTTGAGCCAGCCACAGGGCAAACTCCTGCTCCATGGAAGACCACCTTCCACCCTACCCCCACCTCATTCCCACTCCTCCCCTCTGGGAACTCTGGGAACCTGGGCTGAGTTCACAGGTCACCTCAATACCTCCTCTCCACATTCCTGGAGAAGGTGCACTGCCCAGCAAGGCCCATTCCAGCCATTCCAGCCATTCCAGCCTGCCCACAACCTACGGAGCCACGAAGTGCCTCATTCATCACCCACTGATTAAATGCACTCTCTCTCCCTCTCTCTCTCCCTTTCCTTCTCCCCCCACTCTTTCCCCCTCTCCCTCTCCATTTCCCACTTGATATAAACTCCAGAACAGCAGTGTTTTTGTGCCTTAACCCCATCTCCACATCCTACTAGACAAGAGCCCCCAACAGCAAGGCAGATGGGTCAGTCAGACACGCAGACACAGAGACAAAGGAAAACGGTACAGAGCGGATGGGCCAGAGGCACCAAAGGTAGGGGAGGACAGAATGTGACTCTGAGGTGCAGCAACTGTCACAGACTCAATACTGGCCCAGGGGACAATTCCGTCCCACAGAACCTCATCCACAGTTCCATCCCATGGAGCCCCACATGTGGAGACAGAAAACATAGATTTATAAGGTCATACAAGGCGGGTCCACACTGAACCTTGGGTAGTAACTGGCAGAACCAAGGAGTTAAGGTGAGGGCTTAAGCCAAGTCCTCTGTAATGTCTTCCCAGGCCAATGGACTGAAGACAGGGGACTGCCACAATTAGACCATAGTATCAAAATCATTTAATTAATCAAAAGCTCGATAAAAGAATCATTTAACAGGAGAATTTATTAATAGTTAAGAAGAAAACACAGACATAGGAAATAAGAATGAGAGCAGAAAACACCAGAACAGAAAATTAGATGGGGGGGGGCAGAAAATACTCACAAAACAGAGGAGAATATTTTTTGCCTAAAAGCACTAAAATAGACAGCCATCTGGTGTATCCAATTAATGAAAAACGAGGAAACACAAAAGTGACAATTAAGAGAAGCACTAGCAGTGAGAAGCGAGTGCTATTGTTTTAAACGGGGACTGGGACTTAGGCCTAACACTCAGCTTTCTCAAAGCTGGCGCTCTACCACTTGAACCACAGCCCCACTCCCAGCTTTCTGGTGGTTCAGTCGGAAGTAAGAGTCTCTCTCTTTTATCTGTCTGAGCTGGTCTTCTGAGTCCTAGGATCTCGGCTTCTGGAGTTCAGATAGATTACAGGTGTGAGCCACTGGTGCCCAGCAGGTTAAGTAATTTTGAGGAATGAGTGCCATTCTTGAAGACAATGGAAATTTCCAAAACAGACTTTAAAAAAAGAAAAAAGCAATTAAATTTTAGCATTGACAAAAGCATTATCTCAAAAAGGAAACCAAGGCTGCCAGCACATCAAAGTGGTCCACAAGGAAGTCGGCTTAGATTCCGACTGGCGATCTCCATGCTGCAGATCATAGGTGAGTATAGATCATAGCATGTGACATAAAGTTCACACGCGGGTTTTATCACGCCAGGATGACTAAGGGTGACACTCACACAGTGCCACTTGTAATTCATGAATATGCATGAAAAAATCAAAATGGCAAATCAAATTTAGAAATTGCATTATAAATTCAAATTACATTGAGAAAATGACCTGTCAGGACAACTAATATTAGTTCTAGGACTGTGGAAAAAATTATTTAATCTTAGGAAATGTATGAAGCACTGCATCATATCAACAAGCCAAAACAAAAAGAGCCACGTGATCCTCTCATTACAGATTCAAAGGGTATTTGATAAGAGCTATCATATCTGCTCATGATTTTAAAAAGATTACTGGAGAAGAGTCAGTGCCTAACACCGAATATCTAATAGATGTTGAGCAACAGGCAGGCCTCAGCCAACACAGAAGGAACTAAGGGATGCATTTCCAGGAGGAAGAAAGGAAATCACACAATTTATAGACACCGCAAACAGAGCACCCAAGAGAAACAACTGAGAAAATCCATGACTGGGCTGGAGGCATGGCTCTAGAGACAGAAGATCTGCCTAGGAAGAGGTTCTGAGTGAAAACTCCAAAAGTCACACACACACACACACACACACACACACACACACACACACACGGATCCATGCCTGCTCTCTCGTGACTCTGAAGTTCGCAAGGTCCTAAACACAAGGTCCTGAATCATGGGACCCCTTGTCCTACCTTTCTCCTCTTCTAACCTTTCAACTGAGACCAGACATCACGCCACAGAGATAGCCGTGAATTGACTTAAAGGGGATTTCAAAAAATGACTTCGAATTCCTTTCTGCTTGAACCATGAGTCAGGCATTCTTTTTTTTTCTTCTTTTTTTGGGTCCGGTCGTGGGGCCTGAACTCTGGGCCTGGGCGCTGTCCCTCAGCTCTTCAGCTCAAGGCTAGCGCTCTACCACTTGAGCCACAGCGCCACTTCCGGCTTTTTTCTTTTTGTTTATGAAGAAATTGAACCCAGGGCCTCATGCATGCAAGGCAAGCACTCTATCACTGAGCCACCTTCCCAACCCCAATGAGTCAGCCCCAATGAGTAATGCCTGAGCACCCAGCACAGTCTGGAAATCCAGGGCCGCCATCCACTGCAGCCTGGCTAGTGCCCCTCGGATACTGGGCTCCGTCCGCAGCCCAGGACCAGCACAGCAGCCTCAACATGACAGCTCCAGGTCGCTGGAGGTGGTGATTAATTCTGACTTTATACCACTTGGTGCCACATGAACTTTCTGCCTGTCTGTAAACAATGGGTGCCTGTACTAGAAACGACTCTGCTCACACTTTATTTGCCATCAGAGCAACTGTTTTGCAATGTGATTTTGTTAGAGATTTTTGTCTACCTGATTGAGTAATAATACAACAAAACATACTACTTAGAGGAATTTCAAAAAATACAAAGTAAAAAAAAAAAACATCACACTGACTTTTACTCCTGTCAGTAATAACAAGGACTGTCAGACCTATTGTAAGTTCTATTTCTTTCTCTCTATGAATATAAATGGTATGGACTAGATGAATATAAACGCATGTAAAGGGAAGCATAATAAATGAATACATAATAGATATAGTGCTGCCATGTAATTATACCATAAATTTAATCTTGACTTTCCTGCTGACTTTGAAGGAAAACATTATTTTAAATAATGGTACAATACCCCATTTTTTCTATACCTCTGACTGATTTTTACATGACAAATTCCTAGACACAGAACTGTTCTTAATTGCATGGTACAAATACATAGCAGTTGTGGCTTAACATCACCCAGTAGTTTTAGGGAAGTCACACAACTTACATCCATAGCAGCTCTATACAAGGGTGCCAGCTCCTCAACCTCAACAGCAGAGAATGGACAAGAAAATCTGTGAAAGGGCACAGGTCAAGACAACAAACTGACAATGTTGTGTCTAATTGGCTGGATGACTAGCTGGGCTGTAGCTGATTGGCCAGATGACTGGCTAAGCCATAACTGATGGGCTGATTACTAGCTAGGCTGTAGTTGATTGGCTAGATAGTTGGCTAGGTGTACCTAACTGGCTAGGCTGTAACTGATTGGCTGGATGACTGGCTAGGCTGTCATCAATGAGATTGTTTTCTAGGTCACATTTTCATTTCCTATAACTGTTAAGTCACATAATAGGTCAGAGTTGTCATATCCTGCATTGGTTCCGGAAGCTTCCAGATTCATGAATCAAGTTGCTCCTTTGATTTCTTCACTCAAATAAACTATTACATTTAATTGGTCAGAGGAATTTGTTTTTTGTAGCATAGTGAGTTATTATTTTCTTATAGGAGTAAAATACTATCTAGTTATTTTTTTCATTTAGCATCTATCTCTTAGATTTGTGCATTGTATAACTCTTTTGATTTGTGTATGGAAAGTATCCCTCTCAGAGTTCAAGTGTACCTTATCCCTCTTCTCTATTGTCATGCTCAGATTGTTCTCAACTTTAGTGAGCCTCTCTCTGTTCTCCGGGGGACTGAGGAGATCCTGTCCACTGGAATTTCTGAATCAGCAGATCTAGGGTAGGGCCTGGGAATCTGCATTTCTAACACTTTTAGAACCACTTTGAGAACTCAAGGCCTTGCATTTGCTAGGCAGGCTCTCCAATGTGAGCCAAAACCCCAGCTTTTCTTGCTTTTAGGATTTTTCAAAAAGCATGCCACATTGATGCCCAGACAGCCTGACAACCAAAATTCTCTTATTTTATGCTTCCTGCATGGCTTGGATGGCAGGCACGCACCTCAGTGTCCAGTTGCTGATTGAATGGGAGTCTTGTTCATGTTTTTGCCCAGGCTGGTCTCCAACTACAATCCTCCCACGTAGCTTGGATCACAGGTGTGAACTTGGCATTTCACTCTTGGTCAGATCACTCTGGGAATCAAGATGAGCTCCCTGGCTGTCAGTGGTCTCTAAGCCCCATTAGATTAGAATAGTGAGCACCAGTTTGGATCCAGAACTCTGGCAGACTGGCATATTGACAAAATATTGCAAGAGAAGAAGTCTGCTGACACCAGATGTGATGTGTGGAGCATCTGCTCCTAGAGAACAACTGACCCTTAAAATAAAAACTAGATGTAAAACATCAGCCAGGCGCCAGTGGCTCACACCTGTTATCCCAGTCTGCAGGAGCATCACAGCCCAAGGACACCACAGGCAAGGAAGCTTAAGTAGTGCAAAAAAGAGCTAGGAGCATGGCTCAAATGGTACAGTACTTCCTGAGTATGTGCAGGGCCCTGAATTCAAACCCCAGAACGACCAGGAAGTATTGAGTGGTCCCCAGGAACAGCAGTATCGTCTGTGACCCTCATCATCATCCTTTCCATGGTCATCTGCAGGTGTCTGACCATCTCCTGTGTACTGGCCCACTAGCGGAGGGGGAGTGGACAGCCCTCGGGGAGCAGAGCAGGTCTGTGGCTGGATGACCAGGGTGGAAGCAAGTCAATCTGGCAAAGAGGTCTGGATCTGGACACAGCTGTGGATGAGTGAATGAGGGACTGCACCCTACCCCTTTTAGAGGAGAGATTAGCAGATGTGCCCACTGCCTCTAATATCCCCGGGTCAGGCTGACCTCCCAGGATCCTCTCACTGTACAGCCACTGTCTGCAGTCTGCAGACTCGTTGCAGGACGTGAGGACAAGGAGGAGGCCGTGTGAACGGCGGCCTGGCAGGGTTGAACAGCACTTTCCTCTGCCACTGTGGCCTCCACGGGGCTGTGAGGCTCGTGGCGAGGTTCTGGGGTATGCGGCTCATGGTGTGGGGTACAGGGCAGGGATGTCTGAGGAGCATGCATCTCAGCAGGTCTGCCACTCAGGGACAACGCTGTGTCCATAGGACATGAGGAAGTGACTTCTGCAGCCAGGTGGGCGAGGTGACCACGGTCCCTGCTGGCCTCTCGTGGGTCATTCGCCGAGAGGGAGGCAAGCCGCCATCTTAGGAGGACACAGAATCAGCCATGTGGAGACGTCCCAGAGCTGGGACCCGAGGACCCCTGTCCTGCCAGGGGAGCAGGGCTGCCTGCAGCCCACCCTCCAGGCCTGCCCTCAGACAACCACGAGCCTGCAGCCGCCCTCACAGAGGCAGCGCCTCCCTGCCAAAGCTGTTTGCAATTCCTGCCCTGGGCCCCGTGGGGACTATGGGCTCTGCAGCCCTGGTTTTCCATGATGTGAAGCTCGGGTGCACATCACAATCACACCGTCCAGGTGCATGGGCCTGCCTGTCTCCATGGCAACCTGGCCTCGTCCCTGGAGAGAGATCCCGCAGGTGTCTCTCGCCAGAAAGCAGAACCTGCTGATGACCGTCAGACCCAAGCCAGCCATCCCAAGGCAGGGCAGCTTCCTCCCCGACTCCCTCAGCTCCAGAAACCGACACGTGTGTGTGCACGTGTGGGCCTGTCTGTCCCTCCGCTCTTCCTTGTTCATCCAGCCCCCTCTGTGACTTCCTCCCACCTTTGACTCCAACCTCCTCCAGCCAGGGTCCCCACCCGACCGGCCATCCAGCTCTGGCAGTCAGCCTTCACCAGGCCCAGTTTAGAATTCAGGTCTGCAAAGTCCTGTCTGCCTCCCTGTGATCTCATGTCTGACCACAACCACAAGTTAGGAAGGCAGGAGCTGGTGTCCTCCTCTGTGCTTTCCTTGGTGCATGGAGCTGTGGGTCCCCCTCCCCAGACACCCCAGGTCTTTGCACCCTGGCTTGGGTCTGTGGTTATTGTTGTATTGTAAGTTCTTACTCAATATTTACTGATGACCTACATGCACAAGATAAGAGATTCAAGTCCATCGCAGCCCTTAGCTAGGGCGGAGAAGCGCCTTTGTGGAAGACCAGAAACACACCAAGCAGTTAAGGAGACCATGCCAAGTCCAGGGTCCCAGATGCCCAGGCGGTAATGCATCTAACTTCACATCAGCAATAGGCTTCATAAACCACCCGCTCTGTTCCACAGCTGGGAAACACGAGTCACGTCTTAGCATGAGGAATGGTCATCATTCTAATCATTACAACGCAGTTGTCAGGAATCTCCAGAAAGGCTACAGGACAGAAAGGGAGTGCTGCTGATAAAACCTAATGCCACCCAAGGACAGAGTCCCGGCAGAGCCAAGCGCTTGGCCGCCATGCACCTCCACCAGGGCCTCCGGGCCCCAGGCCGAGCTAGGTCCACCTCCATGGCACGCTGGGCCCCAGGCATGGGGACTCAGATGTGGGAATCACGTGGCCCAGACGCAAGCCAGAAGGGGAGAATGTGGGGAGGCAAGCCACTCTCCGGACCTTACACAGGCCTGCAGCTGTCCTTGGCTCAAAGGAGGCAGCCCGGGCCTGGGCTTGGACATGCAGCTCAACGGATGAGGGTAAGTCTGGCTCAAGAGCACCCAGCGCGAACCTTGTACAGGGATACCAATGTCCCCAGCTTGCTCAGCCATCCCCAGCTGTCCCGACACACGTGACCAAGAAGTAGCCTCATGGAGGAAGCGCGCGCTCGCTCACCTGCCAGAAGATGCTGTCTATCGTGTTGCCCAGGAAACCATCGCGACCTTCCGAGGACACCAGCTTGGGCCCGAGGATCGTCATGAACTCATCGAAGTCCACCTGGCCGTCGCCTGCAGGGAGAGGAAGGGAGCATGAGGGGCGGCGCAGGCGCTGAGCCCTGAACCCGCTGCACCCCCTGCAGCGCAGCCCTGCGCTCTCCTCCTGGTCCCGGAAGGAGAGAAAGCCTAGCATCACTGAAAATTGCCAGCATGAATGTCCTTCGGCTAGACTGGAGTCTGTGCTCAGGGCTTCTTGCTTGCTAGGCTGGCGCCGCCCCAGCTGAGCCAGGCCTCCAGGCCACCTCGGTTTATGTAGCTTCTCAGACAGGGCTGACTAGCCATGTGGTGGTGGGTGGAGTGGGGGGTGGGTGGAGTGGGGGGGTGGGGTGAGGGGTGGCGGGGGTGGGTGGAGTGGGGGGTGGGTAGAGTGGGGGTGGGTGGAGTGGGGGTGGGTGGAGTGAAGGGTTGCAGGGGGTGGGGTGAGGGGTGGCGGGGGTGGGGGGAATGAGGGGTGGCGGGGGTGGGTGGTGGGGGTAGGTGGAGTGGGGGGTGGGGGGAATGAGGGGTGGTGGGGGGTGGGTGGGGTGAGGGGTGGCAGGGGTGGGTGGGGTGAGGGGTGGCATTCACGTCTGATTTAGAGTACCACAAAAAAAATAACTTAAAATTTTTTTAATGAACTGGCATATAGCATCTGCTATACATTTTCAGTATTTTTCGGCTGGCACGCCATTCCTAACGCAACGTGAATACTATTTAGATCGTGTGTTTGGTTGCTCAGTGGAGCAGCAACCTTGTCTTGGTGTTGTGGAGCTGGGAGCAAGCACAGGCGCTCTACCACCCAAGCCACACCTCCAGCCCTCGCGTCTTCGTCTGAACTTGAGTCTCAGGATGCAGAGCCCTGAGGGCCGAGGGCTGAGGGCTGATGTATCCACAGCTTCAGTTGCTGTTCCACAGGTAAGGAAATGGAAGCACAGAGCCGGGGCGTGGGATGCAGAAACTCACGGAGACGCTGGTCACTGAATTTCTGTCTGGAATGATCTCCCCTGGCCCTGGTATTCCTGCACAGAGAGCGCGCTAGCTGCCTGCCAGCTGCCTGGTATTGACACCAATTAAATCTAAATTGCTCTTGCCGGTGTAGCTGTTGGGTCTCAGGTCAGCCACTAGAGATCTTACGTAATCATTTAAACAGTAATAATAGAAACCGGGTTTGGTGGTGCCAGCCACACAAGAGGCAGAGAGAAGAAGATCACGGCCTGAGGCCAGCCTGGGGAAAGTTAGGACAACCTGCTTGAAGCAAGAACAAAGCAGAAAGCAGAGGGCTGGAGGTGTGGCTCAGGTGCTAGAGTGCTGCCCAGGGCTGCCCCCTCCTCCCCGGCCAAAAAATATAACGAGTAATAGGAAGCAATAAGAAGCGCTTATGTAAGGCTGGCGGGGCGCCAGGCGCCGAGCTCGGGGCCTCCAGGGCAGCATACTGCTATCCCACCCCAACGCCACCATTTCCTCCTCCCACGCCACCTTCCCACCTTTGCCGAAAACAAGAATTTAAGGTCCCACAGAGAGCGCCCGGCACAGCTGGTGCTCAGCTCAGAGCCCCAAGGGAACCCCCATAGTGTGAGACCCCAGACCCCGCCATGTACTCCAGGCCCCCAGCACACACCCCAGGCCTCTGCCACACACCCCAGGCCCCCCAGCACACACTCCAGGTCCCTAGCACATAGCCCTGGCGCAGGTTCCTCTTCCTTCCCAAACTCTGTCAGCTGTCCTGCGTTTTCCTATCTGAGCTAGAGGGGGGCATCAAGTGGGAGGTCAGCTGGGGGAGAGGGACACTGCAGAGCGTGGGAGCTTTGGGGAGCTGGCCACAAGCTCCCCACAACACCAGCTAACCCCCTCAGCATCGTCTCTCATTCTCACAGATGGTTTTTTTCTTCCTCAGAGACCTCGCACATAGCTCCTGCCACCAGAGAAGGAATGGGTCTGGGTATAATGAATTTCCGAGTCCCCTAAGGACAAAGGCAGAAGCTTCCAGACCGCTGCCCGGCCTGGAGTACGGAATGACTTTTAATTGCACAAATTTCATTTCGCGAAATTGTTTTCTGAATCCTGAGCAGGAAAATCACTGCAGAAAGAGTGGGATCCACTCCAAGCAGCCCAGACCCCTGGCCCTCCCCAGGCGGCCAAACACTGCCATCCACTTAGCAAGCAGCATGAGGCCTGAGGCCTGCCTGCCCAGGATCGCATCTTCCCCCCCATACCTCCCCCCTCCCCACCACGGGAGTGGAGAGAGTGAACTTGAACCAGGGCAGGAAGCTGCAGGAGGGCCTAGATCAGATCGTACAACACTCATCAAGACCAACCTGATGAAACTGTCCCAAAGAGGTGACATAATCATTAAGAAATCACTGCAGAATGAAAGGAATGAACCAAAAATGAGCACTTAGGGGAGCAGGGGCACATTTTAAGGGAAAGAAAAGAGTCTGTATGATACTCTCTCTCTCTCTCATGATCAGCTGACTAAATCCTAGGTGCACAGTGACCCAGGGGAGGGGCGTGCACAGAGAGGCAGCCGGGAGGCCCAGGTGACAGGTGAGCCAGGCCTCCGGAAGCTGCTCCCCCGCATCAGGGGAGGCCTGGGCCTGGCTGGGGCTGAGCCCCGCAGAGGCTGAGCTGCAGAGAGGTCGCCCTGCAGCCATCTGCAAAGAGCCTTTAAAGGTGGGCAGGGGTCTAACACCTGGAAAAGGAGACAGGTAAGCGACACTCCCTTCGACCAGATGTGAGTACGTGGTTACACCCCAGCTCCAGGGAAGCCCATGAAGACAAAAGGCCTGTGACAGCTGGATGCCGGGACACCAGGACATCAGGACATCATGCCCAGCTGTGTGGGCTCTGGGCAAGGAAGTCAGGCACCTGCCCCCTCCCCAGGCCCCCCTCCCATGTCGTGGTCTCTGCACCTCGCCCTGTGGGTACAGCCTAGCTGACATAGAGCAGACATCCTAGCAGCTGCCAGTCCGTGCCGGTCAGGGTAGGGCGTCCAGCCCCTTCTGCAAGTCCTCTAAACAGGGGAGACTGAGGCACCCGGGTTACATACGCTGAGCGGTGCCTCATTTCACACAGTGCCCCCTGACCAGGGCTCCAAGCTCCCTCTCCACACATGGAGTACAGGGAAGCGGCCAGGGGGCCTGTCCTCCATCCTTGGTCCTCCATCCTTGGTCCTCCCATCCAGCATCCTCTGAGCACTCATTACATAGCAGAAACTGCTACCAGATGCTCGCTCAGCAACTGGAACCATCTAAGAACTCCCATGGGAAGAGAAGGCAGCCACGATCTCCATGCTTGCTGGCACTGGGGATCACAGTTCAAAGCCAGCCCCGGCAGGAAAAGTCTGTGAGACTCTTATCTCCAATAAACCACTCAGAAAACCGGAAGTGGCTCTGTGGCTCAAGAGGTAGAGCGCTCGCCTTGAGCTAAAGAGCTGAAGGACAGCTCTCAGGCCCAGAGTTCAAGCCCCAGGACCAACAAAAAAAAAAAGAAAAAAGAAAAGAAAAGAAACCTTGCCTGGTTGTGGAGGAAATGTTGCAACCCCAAAAGCTCCCCCTAGAGCCAGAAAGGGCTTAAGAGCCCCCGTTTGGTGCTGGTGAGCTCTGAAGCCCACTGAGGCTCTGATGAACGTGGGGATGCGGGTGGCTCCAGGGACTCCCAGGGGGCAGGGCCGGGGCACCTGCAGGAGCTGACAAAGGCAGCGTCTGCTTGAGTTCACGGCAGTAAACTGCATTTCGCATGGCTGTCCACGAATGTTTATCCAAAGCCACTGTGTGACAGCCATTGTGCTGAGCTCGGGTGTCTGGAGGGAAACTGAGCCAGGAGGACAGACATGCAAGGCCTTGAGCCTGTGTCTGTTACCGAGGGGGCGCTGCAGCAGGGTGCAGTGGGGTGGAGCAGTGTGGACTCCATTTCCAAGGGGAGCCCGGCACCAAGGTGTTTGCAGCACCCACAAACGCAGGAGCTCCGCCCGTCTCTTCACACATCTTTCCAGTGCACACACTTAAGTGTGTTGTGAGGACCATGTGAGGCCATGATGCAGTCTCCATATAATATAGTGAGCAAACCACACAGAGGGCAGGGAGAAAGGGCCGGAAGGAAAGGTGGGGGGCAGGAAGGAAGGGCAGGAGGGCAGGAAGGAAGAACAGGGGGGCAGGAAGGAAGGGCAGGAGGGCAGGAAGGAAGGGCAGGAGGGCAGGAAGGAAGGATAAGAAGGAAGGGCAGGAAGGAAGGGGAGGGGCAGGAAGGAAGGGGAGGGGCAGGAAGGAAGGGGAGGGGCAGGAAGGAAGGGGAGGGGCAGGAAGAGACTGCTGAGGCCTGGGCTTGCTTCCATCTGACCACTGGGAACATTTCTCATATACATGTCTACTTATTCACCTCCTCTGATGTCACTTCACGATCACAGCCAGGCTCTAGTGGCTCACATCTGTAATCCCAGTGACTCACGAGGCTGAGATCTGAGGCAGCCCTGGCAGACAAATCTGAGAGCCTCATCTCTAATTAACTAGCAAAAAGCTAGAAGTGGAGCTGTGGCTCAAGAGGTAGAGCACCAGCCTTGAGTAAAAAAGCTTAAGTTCAAGTCCTAGCACCAGCCCCAAAAAAGGGGAGGGGGAGAGGATTTCTCTGGAAAAAAAACAAACAAACAACTATATAATCTATAAATGAATGACAAATCTAATCCTGAAAGATCCAATTAAAATGCAATCAGGAAAAGCTATACATCACCAAATGTAAAAATTAAGATTAATTATGATTTTATGTAACTGAAAGCTAAACATTTTTAATTTTTTGTGAAAGTAGTGGTCTTTAAAAAAAAAAAAGGTAGGGCTGGGAAGGTGGCTCAGTGGTAGAGCACTTGCCTTGCATGCATTAGGTCCTGGGTTCGATTCCCCAGCACCACATAAGCAAAAAGAAAAAAAGCCGGAAGTGGCACTGTGGCTCAAGTGGTAGAGTGCTAGCCTTGAGCTGAAGAGCTGAGGGACAGCACCCAGGCCCAGGGTTCAGGCTCCACGACCAGACTCCCCCGCCCCCCCAAAAAAGATAATTCATCATTTTAAGTAAAGCTAGAAAGCAAAGGAATCAGACTTAGTAGACTAAAATGCAATTTTCTGAAACAACCAACAAAGTTCTCGAATGAGGGGGTAGAAATCATGTGACTTTTCCCTGTTGCTGAGTGGCGGAATTAGTGTGGTTCCTGGATGAGTACAGCGTGGAGACAAGGTGACAGATCCCAAAATACACAACAAGAAAACCGCTGACACACCTCCCCAGCACAGAGGACGAGCCAGACTTTAAATGTGCAACAAGAGTAGCTTCCGGCAGCCAGGTACGTAGACCACTCCAGGACTCAAACTCACCTTAATACTACAACAGCCAATTAGCACAATGAATCAAACCAACACAGGCTGCATCTCAGGCCATCTCTCACGCGAGGAAGAGAACCTCTCTCCCCGGACTGACCTCAGGGTACACGGATAAGCTTGTTCTCCAGCTCCTCCAGGCAGGAGCCTGGCCCAGGGAGAACTTCCATGGGACAAAGGGTACCCATGGGTGCGTCTTGCCTGCTCTACACTTGTCTCAACGCACAGCTTCACCTATGAACGTGACTGCGGAGTGGGAGGAAACAGGCCCGCTGCCACTTGGAGCACAGCCACGGCCTGGCTGGAGCACAGAAACACTTCCACCATCCTTCTCCAGAACACAGTGGTGTGGCCCGGGGAGGAGGGAGCCAAACTGGGAAAAACTCAATTGTTTCCTTGGGTAATTGCAACAGCAACTTAGGAAACTAAACGGAAGACCGGGGAGAGGTGGGGAGCTCCTGCCATTCCTACTCCCCCTCACTCTGGGCCCTCCTCTGAACACAGTGGGACGGGCAGATCCTAGTCCAGGAAGAAGGCAGCTGGTCTCGCTGTGCCCACCTGGCGGGGCCTTGCCCTGCCTGGCCACTCCAGAATCTCAGATTGTCATCACAAAGCCAGCAGTGACGAGTAGAGATTAAACTAATCAGAGGAGGGAAAGTGATCTGTGTGAAAAAATAAGACAACTCTAATTTTATCACTAAGGAGGGACACAACAAAGACTGAAGCTGGCAATTGTATCTAGGACCCCTGTGAAGATGGACACATTAGTCCAGGTCTGAGGTGCCGCCCGAGGACAGCAGTCCTGGTGAAGGTGTGTTTGCAGAGATCTCAGCTCTTCCCACATTAATTCATTTGGGCACAATTCTAATAAACACTCCGTGGAATATTTTGGAGGTTTCTTAAGATTATTTGGAAGCATAAACAAGGAAACAACTCTAAAAACAATTAGGGATTTTGTTATATGTAGGGCTATAACAACATGCTTAAATAGGATTCAGGTTGACCCATTGTAACAGTGAGATGTACAAGACACTATGTTGAAAATGAACTTTACAATTTTGGGGTGCAGGGGGGAGGCATTGGGGAGGTTGAGAGGGAAAGGATGGTAGGGGAAAAAGACAGGAGGAGGTAACAATGCTTGATAGGAAATGTACTCATTTCCCTACTCATGTAACTGTAACCCCTCTGTACAGTATTTTTACAATAAAAATATATATGGAAGAAAAAAAAAACAATTAGGGGCAGGGCGCTGATGGCTCACCACTGTGATCCTAGCTAGCTACTCAGGAGGCTGAAATCTGAGGATCAGGGTTCAAAGTTGGCCCAGGTAGGAAAGTCTGTGAGACTCTTATCTTCAGTGAACCACCAGAAAACTAGAAGTGGAGTTGTGGCTCAAAGTGAGCGCTGGACCTGAGTTGAAAAGCTCAGGGATAGTACCCAGGCTGTGAGCTCAAGCCCTATGACCAATCAAAACACACACACACACACACACACACACACACACACACACACACACACACACACACACACACACACACACACACACACACACACACACACACACACACACACACCAAAAATTAGGGGGAAAAAAACCTTTAAAAATAATTAAACACAGTGATGCTATATTTAACATTAAACTGTATTAGAAAGCACCAAAGATGTAGAGCCCTTGGGGTGGATAGATGGGAGATGCCAAAAGTTCAGCTGATATAACAAATGCAGATAATTAAAAGAAATGGCAGCGTGGGCTAGAGCAGGCTTCTTTGCCAAACAGTAATGGGAAAGATAAGAATTAGGGAGGAAAAAGATCAATATTGCTTCTCACTTTTTATTTTACTCTCGGGTGGTAGAGATACAAAGTTAGCAGAATATATAGGTTACCGGAAGACTCTTCTAAGCTTAAAAATCAATGAAAAAGCCCAGAGAAAGTAAAAATGCATAGACTTTATGATGCACTCTGCAGGTTAAAAGTATGACTTAGGCCAGGTGTGGAAGCTCAGCCTGTAATCCCAGCCACTTAGGAGGCACAGATGGCATCACATTGTTCAAGGCCAGCCCATACTTCAACGCTCATGAGAGCCTCCATGTCAGTCACAGTGGTAGACATGGCGGTGCACACCTACCATCCTGGCTACAAAGGGAGGCAAACGGAAGGACAACACCCCAGGCCAGCCAGGTATGAAACAATTTCCTACTGCAAAATTCACCAACACAAAAAGAGCCGTCACAGTGGCTCAAGGAGAGCGCCCGCCTAGCCAGCACAAAGCCCCAAGTCCAAACCCCAGGGCCACCGAGAAATGCTAAAGACTACATTAAACCCTTAGCCCTCATGAGGAACGCTGTGCCATGAATCTGGCCTTTGAATAATGTTCCTCAACTACAGAGGACCCCACTAAAAGATGGATCCCAGGCTGGAAAATTAATTCACAAAGGAAAATACAACTGTGATGCGTGGAAAAGGTCCAGGTTGGGCAGTACAAAATGCATAACGGCCTGCGGCCATGGAGGGCCAGGGCAGTCCCACCAGCCGGGCATGGATTTCATCTGCAGGCTTGGAGATGGGCCATGGTTTTAACTGAGCCTCTCACAACCTGACAGGCTCAGGCCATGCAGCCGCCATGGCGGCAGCTTGGTTTACACCAAAACCTCCTCTGTCTTGTTCTTTCCCTTCCACACCCCTCCCACTGCCTGCCAGCCCTGAGGATGAGATCGGAAGCAGGGGAGCTGTCCTGGCACCCCGAGTTCTACTGTAAAAATCAGCTTGCCACCCAGACAGAATATATATATATATATATATATATATATATATATATATATATATATATATATATATATGTCATGGGGCTTGAACTCTGGGCCTGGGCACAGTCCCTCAGCTCTTCAGCTCAAGACTAGTGCTTTACCACTTGAGCTACCGTACCACTTAAGGTTTTCTGAGTGGTTTATTGGAGATCAGAGTCTCACGGACTTTCCTGCCCAGGCTGGCTTTGAACCGCAATCCTCAGATCTCAGCCTTCTGAGTAGCTAGGATTACAGGTGTGAGCCACTAGCACCTGGCAAGATTAGTATCTTGTTTTCACTCGGCATTCAACCAAGCACTTCCCTCCGGCTCCTACAACGGCACCGTGGTACAGGCCAGTGAGCGATGGGTCAGGGAGTCCTCTCCCCAGGTCCTTGGAGCTCAGATACCTGCAGGTCGTGTGTGTGGGATTAAACAAGAAGTGATTTCTCTCTGCGAGCCTTCAACATCCAAAGAAACAATTTTCTAAGGAGAGAATCTAGTGGAATCCCGGTGAGCTCTGGATGGACTGTGGACCACAGCTGGACATGTCGCTCAGGAGACCGATGCCAACTATACCGAGGCCAGCCCTGAGATACAGGTGACAATGATGCTGCCCAGATGCTGTCCACAGCCTCTGACCTTCTGTGTCTGATCCTGTCCCCAGCCACTGAAGGAGCCAGGGGACGGAATGGAGCCAATGTGGTGTGGGCTACAGCAAGCTGGGATCATTTGGGGGTGCTCTGGGGGTCTTTGCAAGGCCATGTGCCCACGCTGGGCAGAGGACCCAGACTGCCTGACTTCAGAAGATAGGAACTTCTGAAGGGAACTACTCAAGAAAGTAACTTCACAAAATCTGCCATGAAAAGTGTGACTTTGATCAGTGTCCAGTGGCTCATGCTTGTAAGTCCAGCCACTCAGGAGGCTGAGATCTGATTAGCACGCCTCCAAAGCAGACTGGGCAGAAAAGTCTGTGAAACTCTGATTTCCAATAAACCACTGAAAAACCAGAAGTGGATCTATGACTTGTGTGGCAGAGCATCAGTCTGGCGTGAAGAAATTAGGAGACAGTGCCAAATCCCTGAGTTCAAGCCCAGGACCGGCACATACTCACGCGTGCCTTTGCTCTCTGTGGACTCTGGGCCATGGCACAGGGAGACATTTTGACATTCTGTATTGAAGCCACAAGTTGAGAATAAACCACTCCCAAACCAGCTGGCTCTTGGGCCAGCAGTGGCTCTCGGGCAGGCTGACAGCGGGGAGACTGAGTCAAGCCCACTCTTGAACCCTTTCATTGAAGGCTCAGGCTTTCGAGTTGGACATAAACCTGGATGCTAATACTTCTTGGCTTGTGAATATCCAATTTCGCCTATATTTTTAAACTCAAACTTTAGAAATGTATTAAGCAGTCCAAAGACATTTCCGGATACCCAAGACACCCCAAAATTTATTTTTCTCCAACAACCTCTTTGAACAAGCAGGATTCCTCATGAATGGACATGAAGGGGCCTCTGTGTCCATGTCTCTGGTTCCGGGCCGGGAACTCTTTGCCTGGGTTCTCTTGGGCATGAGCTGCCCCTCAGCTGCCCTGCCTGGGGTAGGAAACACCCGCTCTGTGCGGGGACAGAAGCAGGGGTGGATGCTGAGTCCACGCACCCCAAGGAAGGCCCCAGAGCCGAATCACACCCCGACATCCTTGTGATTAGGGAGCCCACACCCCAATTCTAACTGCGGCCCAAGCTCCCTGGAAGGAAAAGGCCGTATATGGGTTCCTGCCTGGAAACAGTTCTCCAGGAACAGCTTCGATTCCAGAGCTACACACATGCTGAGGTTTAGTGCGGTGCTGCTCAGGTTTCCCTACAGCCTCTTAGCGGGCATCTGGGGTGGCTGTCTCTTCCCTCTCTGGGGCGTCTGGGCTTGCTGTCTCTCCCTCTCCCTGCGTGGCTTCCTGACTCCAGATGCCAGCCCTCAGTGCAGGGCCGGGCCGCTGAGCCGCTTCTGCTTACGTGCTGCTCTCTCGGATATTTCGTTGGGTTCATGTGAAGCTGATTCATGTGGAGCCCCAAGAAACTGGAAAGTATCAGGGAGAGACCGGAGGGTGAGGCATCTGCTACAGATCCACCACAGCACTGTTTACAGACCTCCAGGTTCGCTGCAGTTTGCTCACACGGGATCCTGAGCTTCACATGGGCCATGCGTGCAGGACAGACAGCTGTGGCATGCCCAGACCAGACACAGGGTCCTGCCTTCCCCACTTCCCAGAGGTCATACAAGCAAACACACAGATGTGATAGCTCAGAAAGCCCATCCAGAACAAACAGAGAGAAATACACACTCGGCCCAAGCCACATGAGAACAGAGGCAAAGAAAATGTCCACACAGAGAAGGTTCTTTGCCAACACAGAACCAACAAGAATGCCACCAGACATCACACCCTGAAAGATGGAGGGCCGATGGAAGTGGAGCCTCAGGGTTATGGGGCCACAGGGTCACAACGCCAAGACACTGCCAGCCCCAGACTGGCAGCCCTCCAGAGCAATGCCAAATAAATACACCTGTCCATGCAGAAATGCAAAGAAACTCACTGTTGGCACAGCGCTCGAAAAGCATGTTTAAAGCCGGGAGTGGTGGCGCACTGCTGTAATCCCAGTACTCCAAGGCAGAGGAAGAAGGTTCCGGAGCTCAAAGCCAGCCTGAGCCACACAGTGAGACCTCGGTTTGTAAGGAATAGAGGGAGGAAGGCCACAGTACTCGATGTACCCAACTGAAAATGGAGGCAGGTAAGCGAAGGGAGGGTAGGGCCAGGAGAGGTGGGAGACAAGGGAAGGGGTGACTGATGAGAGCACAGTCCTCATTGAATCCAGCCCCTGTGTACAACTGAAGATTTGCTTTAATAACCAGAAAACAAATTATAAAGGGTGTCCATCAGAGAGAGGGAGAGCGCGAGAGAGAGAGAGAGAGGAGAGAGGACACTAGAAGCAATTAGAAGCATCAGGGATGGTGAATGCATTTGGGCCAAATGAGCTGTTCTTCCCCATTGTTTTTCTTTCAAGTTTATTGGATGGTGGGAAATAAACGTTGTACCACTGACTGTCGGGGTTTTCAGCAAGGCTGGATAGCATACAGCTAGCGGACTGAGTCCCAAGGTCATCAGAGACAAAGGATGGCCCAGTGAAGACATCATAATTAACAACACGCCAAGAAATACATCTTGAAACCCAGATGGCGTCACCGGAACACTCAACCATTTTTTTTCTGCATTGATAAATGATGTCAATTCTACACCATCCCTCCTAGAATATAGGAAGAGGAAGAAAGATTTCTCTCTTTGGCTAGTAAAGCTAACGCCACTCTGATACCAACCCAAAGACTTTGAAGACAAAGCAATGCATTAGAGCCCAAGATTTCTCAGGCACCTAGACACAAAGGCAAAAAGCATGTTGCTTTGTTACTTTTCCTATTTTACGTTTTTTTATGTTATAGTTTAAGTAGTTGTGACACTTTAAGGGGTTTCAGTTCAGCGTGTCCATTTCTGCGCACAATCATTTTGGTCATGCTACCTCTTCCACCAAATTTTCTTTTAAACCCAATTCAAGGTCCTATAGGTTGAATGTGTCTCCATGCACACATGAACCACATGTGTAAATATTTATGGAGCCATATTTATAGGACCACACACTCCAAAAATACCAGCCGTACTGTGTGTTGTTTAACATCTCCAGTGAAGCATGGTGTGGTAGTGCAGGTAAGTGAGAGGCAGAGATAGGAGGATCACTACCCAAGGCCAGCCTAGGCAAAAATGTGAGCCCTTCTCTGAGAAGACAGCTAGTGCACAGCATAAACAGTGTAGTGCTACCTAGCCAGGGTGAGGCCCTGAGTTCAAATCTAACCCCTCTCCTTGAAAATAACAATGAAAACAAAACAAAACAAAAAACCCAAACCTTAAAGTTTCAAAGGAAATGCGATCTTGGGCCTCCTTTCTCCGCGGCACTGAGGAGTGGGGCTCTGCACCCCAGAGCTGTGGGGACTTTCCCCATGGCACCTGAGGCAGTGCAAGCAAGGGTCAGGTCTCCCCTGCAAGCCTCCTGGCCTAGAAGGGACAGAGGAATTCGTACGCAGCCAGGAAGGGCTGGGGATGGCCAGCCTCCTGCAGCCCGCGCGGTGTGAGCTTGTTGGGGTCCTGGGAATGAGGGGAGGCCTGAGTGGCCCCCAGATCAGTGCATTACACACAGCAGGGCTACAGGGGAGTCCACTCCCAGGTGACAGAAAACCTGAGCTGGGGAGGAGCCACCAAGCGGCCTCAGTGGCGGGAGGCGGCCACAGGCACAGGGCATAAATGTGGGAAGTGAGGGAGGACTCACGTGGGGGTCTCTCCAGCCCCGGGGTACGGCTAGACACAGGAGGTGGGAATAGGAAAAGGGAGGGGAAGAGAGGGAAGGGGCCGGTTTACCCCTCGCCTGGGCACCCAAGGCCCCTCCAGGCTGACACACCAGCATGGCAGCCTTCCCCAGCACCACCAAGCACAGTGGTTGGCATCTCACATCAAAAGGCAGAGCCACAGCTGCACCGGCGCCTGAGCAAAGCCAGGGCGTGAGTGTGGGGCCACGCTGTCCTCTCCGTGTTCTGCCCCCAACAGCCAGAACAAAAGCATGGACACTGCCTATCCCAGCCTGCTCACACCCCTAGGAAGCTCTGGTCCACCCAGATCAGGTGGGAGACGCTTGTGGTCAGTGGATTCCGTCAGGAGCCTGGGCCAGCTGGGGGCAAGGAGCCAGACCTCATCTTGTATCACCGCCCAGCCCCTATTGCCTGTCTCCCCCAGATAAAACCTCCGGGGATGTGTGTGCATGTGTGTATGTGTGTTCATGCATGTATGTGCGTGTGTGTGTGTGTGTGAGCAATGCACACTAATAAGCCTGGGTCCAAGGAACAGATGACAGGGACAAAAATGTGTCTGTCGTGCAGTCTTGGCTTGGGACTGCAGACAAGAGGGCAAAGCCACTGCAGCAACCCCCCCCCCAAACCCCCTGCTCGGTGCCTGACCCTCATCTCTCTGAGGAGACTAGAAAAAGGATCTTGGAACCCTCCTTTCCCAAACCCAGCTTGGCAGAGCAGCTTCTAGACGCTTCCATGGAAACTGTGCAGGTAGCCGGGTCCCTCAGGACAGCATGGTTGCCACAGCACCCGTACCTATGTGAACTAGGGAGGTGTCTGCCCCTCACCTCACCCACCAGTGTCCTGTTGCTCTGTCCCCCTGAGGACTGGCAGGGGACATGTGTGGGGACATTGCAGCCAAGGGTTTGTCTGCAGAATGTGCCAGGAGGAACAGTATGTGTGTATGCGTGTTTGTGTTTATGGTATATATGTGTGTGTGTTTGTGTGTGTGTGTGTATGTGTGTGCATGTGTGCCCAAAGCACAATTCTCTGTAGCTCCCCTAAGGAGAAAACAAATTCAACACAGGCCACAAGGAAAAGAGACCTGAACTCCGGATGTGTAAGGAAATGAGGGAGCGCGTCCATTGCCAGTAATGAACCCCAGCCTGGCCCTGGAGGTGGGTGGGGAGTGAGTCTCCACCATCCTGGCTACTGAGCTGTGAAGTCTGTGGTCTCCTCAATTTCTGGGACTGGACCCCCACTGAGCCAACTGGGTGGCTAAGAATCAGAGGACAGTGGCTGGGGAGGAAAACCCACAAGACCCCTTCTCAGCCCACAGCTGGGTGGTGACATGGGCTTGTCACCCCAAGTTATGTGGGAAGCTGTGATCAGGAGGCTCAATCCCAGTAGTTGGGCTTACAGGATTGTGCCACCACAGCCAGCCTCATAGGTCAACAAGCGCGGCCCTTTAAAACAACAAAAGGCCATAACTCAAGAATTTCCCTACCAGGTTGTTCCTAAGCATCGTGGGGAGAATTTTCTCAGATTTATGGTTAAAATCAACAGTTGGGGCCAACTTCTTGAAAAAAAAAAAACCCTAAATTTTGGGAAAATTAAGCTTAAATTTTATATATGAATGAAAAACAAATAGCAGAAAATTACTTAAGAATGGCAGAGTGCAACACTAAAAAGAGTTCAATACACAGGCAAAATAAACAGTTCAAATCTGGCCATAAAGTTGGAAGTATCTTTAAAATTGAACATAATGAAAGTCATAAAGCAGGTAGGGAGCAGGGACTAAAATGAGCAACGAACAGCCAAGGGGAGGCGGCGGCCGTCTCAGCTTCCGTGGAGAAGGAGCCGCGGGACTGCGCCCTCCATCCCGGCAGCCACACTCGCCGGCAACGCGAGAATGCACGTTCGAGGCTCGCCAAATTCCCCAGCACTTGAAGGTGAGGGCAAAATCAAGCTTTTTAAGGTGACATTTCCTGCTTCCTAAACGCTTTATGAAATGGCCTCAGGGAAAATCAGACATGATCACGACCTGTATTTGGCTAGCAAGCTGCAAGCCTCCAACTTACTTCAGTGTGAATAAGATTCAAAACTTTTTATCTTTCCAGAAAAAAGCTCCACATCATGTAGAGAGCCAAATGCATAAAACATGAGTATTCTTTAAGGAATTTGCTCTATTTATCTTTCCTATGCTGTTTATCTGGGCAGTAACACTTCCATCCTTAATCACATACACTGTCTTTGTTAATTGATTGCTTCTCTATTTTTTGTGGTTTGTAAAGAATGGGTACCTGGGTCTATTCCAGGATTTAGGGGGTTAGTTTGTAAGTCTCCAAGTGGGAGGTGGTGATTCTTATCTAAATTGTTGCTATTTGTTTCTGGCTTGTTGTGGTAGGCAGATAGTTCTGCACATGCACCATCAACACACGTTTGTGTGCATCCATGCACACACACACACACACACACACACACACACACACACACACACACACACACACCATGGAGGGCCCGAAGACCCTCCTGCTCCCCCCATCCTGCCCCCCAGGAACTGTGCAGCTGAGCTACTGTTCTGGATGCTGTCAGGGCTCACACATCCAGAGTCACCTAATGAAAACATCGTGTGTTGACCCAGCACACACAGACCAGCTCAGGCTAATTCCAGCCAGGCCTTGGGCTGAAGGTAAAAGGAACCCCAGAAAGATAAGGCTGTGGGGGCCAGACTCACTTCTAGTCATGGCCAGGTGGATGGACAGATGAGTGGGTGGATAAATAGATGGAGGAGGGAAAGGAGGGAAGGAGGGAGGGAGGAAAGGAGGGAGGGAAGGATATATAGATGGATAAAAACTTGGAGGGGGGAGGAAAGAGGGAAGGGAAGGGAGAAGGAAGGGAAGAAGAAGAGAGAGGGAGGAGGGGAAGGAGGAAAGGAGGGGAGAAGGGGAGGAAGGAAGGAGGAGGAAGTGAGGGAGGGAAGGATGGAGGAAGGACTCAGAGTAGGAGGGCTAGAGTGAAGGTACAAAGGGGAGATATTTGGGTGGATGACAGATGGATGATTGATGGGTGAATGTGGATGGATGGATGATAGATGATGGGTGTTGGGTAGCTGGATGATCAATGGATGACAGATGGTAGATGCAGGATGGTGGATGGTAGATGGTGGGTGATGGATGGAAAGTGGGCAGATGGGTGGACACCCATGGTCATTGCTCCTGCTGCCCCTGCTGGCTGCAGGTATAATCTTCTTACACTCAGAAGCCTAAGCCTTTTTCTTTTTTGCATCATCTCCACAAAAGCATCCCCTGTGGACCCAGTCCACACAAGCTGAGATCGGGTAAAGTAGAAGCACATGTGGCTGAAATGAGAACGGAAGGGCATAACTCGATCTTAACTTTTTTTGGAGGGGTCCGGTCATGGGGCCTGAACTCTGGGGGCCTGGGCGCTGTCTCTCAGCTCTTCAGCTCAAGGCTAGCACTCTACCACTTGAGCCACCTTCCCAGCCCATCGATCTTAACTTTTTAACAGAACAGCTCCAAGGGCCCCACTATGAGAGGGGTCCTAAAAAGCATTCACCAAGGCTCATGCCCGGAATCCCAGCTACGTGGCACTGGAGACCCACACCCACAATCCCAGCTACATGTCAGGCTGAGGTTGGACAGACAGCAATTCAAGCCCAGAGGGGAGAAAAGCTTTCAAGACATCCCAACTATCTGCCGGGTGCAGGGGTGCACGCCTGTCGTTCTAAGCTAAAGAACCAATTCTAACAAGAGCCAAGTCCACTCCGGCCTGCAGAGACACATGGTTGTCAGAGTCGGGAGGTCAAGTCCGGGCTGCAGTGCTGTCCTGCTATGACCTGAGCACGGAGCAGCACCGCTGCCCTTGGCAGATTGGCGAGGCCTTCATCATCACTGAGTTGCTGTCCTTCAGATAAACCCACAGACAACGGGAAAGGAAGGCTCATGCCATGTACAGGTCAGCATGGCATGCGTGGATCAGCATGCCACGCACAAGCCCGTGTGCCACACGCGGGTCAACAGGCCACACACGGGGCAGCGTGCCATGTGCAGGTCAGCATGCCATACATGGATCAGCATGTGCCATGCTCAGGCCAGTGTGCCACATGCAGGTCAGTGTGCCACACGCCCCTCTCCCCACCACAGCCCAGTCTCATCCCCCGAGATGTGCTGGCCCTGCCTGCTAGTTCCCAACACACATCATGCTCCTCCCAAGCCAAACCATGGTCCTGGTCTCCAAGCATCTGAGCTGCTTGCACAGCAGGAGGAGCTGTGTTTACTAAAGGAGAGCCCCACGCTTGGCGCTTACCCAAGCCAGGGTTGAAATGCCAAGAGGTGCACACCTGGTTTGGGACAGATCTTAAGTCTCTTAGAGTAAGACCCAGGCACAGTGGCTCACACCTATAATCCTGGCTACTCAGGAGGCTGAGGTCTCACAGTTTGAAGCCAGCTCCAGCAGGAAAACCTGTGAGGGTCTCATCTCCAAGAAACCAAAAGTAACATGGTGAAAAGTTGTAGAATACCAGCAAAAGCTGTGGGACAGTGCAAGGTCCTGAGTTTAATCCCAGCACTAGCACATACCTACACACATATACACAAAAGAATTTCAGAGCAAGAAAGGATCTTAAGGCTTTCCTAAGGAAGCCAAGCATGAAGGGACATGCCTGTAATCCCAGCTACTCAGGGGCAGAGGTAGGACAATCACCCTCTGAGGACAACCAAGGCACAGAAGCAAGACCCATCGGGAAATTGAGTTACAAGTAACAGGACTGAGTCACCATTCAAGTAGAGGGCTTGCCTGGCTTGAGCTCAACCCCTTGTGCCATAACGGAAAGAGAGGAAGGGAAGGGAGGAAGGGAGGAGAGGGGAGAGGAGAGGAGGAGAGGGGAGGGAGCAGGTAGGAGCCAATGGCTCCACAGCCTGACTAGCACCTTGGTCACCCCATTTCTATAACAGTTCTGAAATCCCTACCGCAGGCTGGGACTCTGAGGACTGTTCTGGAAAATTCTGCTCCAGGTTTCCATCCCACCCAGGGCCAACTGAGGCAGGAGCTGAGCCCTGGACCCGACACCACCCGCTGCCCTGCATCCCCCCGCCCCGTCCCCCGCCCCCGCTCACCATCCATGTCCAGGCGCTGCATGATGATGGCCAGCTCCACCTCGCTCGGCATGTACCCCAGCGAGCGCATGGCCATGCCCAGCTCCTGCTTGGAGATGAAGCCGTTCCCATCTCGGTCCAGAACGCGGAAGGCCTCCCTGATTTCTGGAAGGAAAGACAGAGTCCTGCGGTCACACGGCTGTGCTCATGCCCAGAAATACTTGGCGATGGCCTAGAGAAAGCCAGGCACCCACAGCGATGCCTCCCACCAGGCCAGAGAGCCCAAAGAAAGAAAAATGCAAGGACAGGAAATAGGGAGTGGAGGGAGAGGAGGGACAGGTGGGACCGGACAGGGCCCAGCAGCCGTTGTTTCTGCCCGAGAGGGAGAAGGGGGATGGGCTGGGAGGAAGCCCTGCAGTGCGTCCAGGCTCCTGTGTTCAGGACCGGGTGGGTCCTGATGCTTCTAGTTCTCCCGCTGACTGACAGCGGTGAGCAACCTCAGCTCAGAGACAGCATCAGGATGCTGGAAAGCATCTTGGGCTCCCAGTGCAGCAGAAACCCCATTCTGTTACCAGCAAGACCCCGTTTACCTCTTGCCACAGGTCAGCTGCAGAGCCCCCCACCCCCACCCCGGTCCCTTCCTCCAGGCCTTGCAGCTCAGTGTTGCCAGCCCCACTGCACAGTGCTCACCAGACTCCATGCAGGGGCTGAGGGGCAGCAGAGGTCAGAGCTTGAGGGAAGCTCCCCTGACCTTCCATGGCTTTGCCTGCCCCCTCTACCGCCCCACACAAGCCCAGGTGTGGTGGCTGCCAGGGCCCACTGCCTGGCATAGCATTCCATGTCATGGGTCGAAAATAACCCATCAGGTACCACCAGGAACCCTTCCTGCACTCCTCCCAGGAGCCCCAGCCTCATGGCTCTGCCCGTCCACTCCCTGACTCCAAGTCCCCCCAGGAACCCCAGCCATGTGGCTCTGTCCGTCCACTCCCTGACTCCAAGTCCCCCCAGGAGCCCCAGCCATGTGGCTCTGCCCGTCTACTCCCTGACTCCAAGTCCCCCCAGGAGCCCTGTCATCCACGCCAAGTCCTGGCATTGCTCCAGTGACTTGCTCAAGACCTGTTACCCGGACCCAAAGGCCCAGCGGCCCACCTCGGTCAGGACCACAGGTCCAGAGTCCCATGGTTATATCAGGGTAGGCAGGTTTCGCCCAGTCACAAAGCATGCCTAAGAGTTTGGGAAGTGTCCTATGTCTTCCCAGCCAGTCCCAGTGCCCTGAGAAAGCTGGAAGCCACTGCCCGGCTGGAGGGCATGGCACTGTCACCATGGCCCCATGCAAGCTAGCTTCAGGGCCCTGCAGGACACAGAGCAGATTCCCCACAAACTCTGTGAGCCTGTGCCTCCCTGGATGGCCCAGTCCATATGGGGGGGCAACCTCATGCTCCCCATCTGAGACACAGTGAGGTTTGATCTCTTTCTAACAGCTGCAAGTTTGCTTCGGGGCTGGGACAGAGGAGAACATGCCAGATCAGGCCACATCCATGGCTGGGGTCCTGTGTGGCCGGCAATGGTGACATGTCCACAGCTGCCCATGGCCAACAGGTCGGGCTTCAGTCTCTGTGTCCTAACTGTGGCCCCCCCAGGGTAAGTGCCCTGTGTTTGCATAGACATGTCAGTGCCCGGCTTCCAGGAGAGAGCGAGACAGACAGAGAGATGGAGACAGAGACTGTCTGTCTGTAGAAGCAGACACTAACTTGGTTTTCTTTTAGAACAGCAGACAAGGAAGAAAACCAAGGTACCAGTCTAGGAAGCCATGCTGAGAGAGCATGGCAGAGGCTCCGTCTTTCTAGGTCAAGGAGACCCCAGCACACCCCAGGCTTAGCAGCAGGAGAGGGTCTTGCAGGCCGGAGACACAGATGTGTGAGCTTCTCATTTTGCTCCTAACAGCAGCACAAGGTGTGATAATACGCCCAGAAAACAAGCGAGGGGGTAGGCATGCCCTCTCCTGGCTGCAGCCCACGAGGGACACTCAGAGAGGAGATGCAGATCCAGCCTTCAGAACGTGATGCCAGCCCCTTGTGCTTCCGTGACGTGAGCCTGCTGTGCTCTTGGTCTTTTGCTCAAGTGTACTTTTCAGTCTCTTGAGACACGTGACTCCTTTCTCAGCATGACAGATTCCTTTCCCACGCGTCGGCTGAAGTTCAGACGCCAGCCCAAGTCAGTGTCAGTTGACTAATAATCTAGCTTTGAAGATCCGCAGAAACGTACAGTACAGTTTGCTACTTAAAATTAGTACTGAGGGGGCTGGGCAGCATAGCATATGCCCGCCATCCCACCAACTACTCAGGAGACAGAGGTAGGAGGATTGGGTTTGGATGCCAGCCTGGACAAAAGCATGAGATCACATCCGAGAGATAAACTTAAGGTAAAAAGGGTCTGGAGCCTTGCTCAAGTGGTAGAGCACGAGGCCCTGAGATCCGTGTCACCACCACTGCCAAAGGAAAAGCAGTAATGAATAACAGTAATTTCTACTAACTCCATCCCTGTTAGACACAAAATCCATTTATTCTCCACTGAGGATTCAAAATCTATTAATTCTCCACTGGAAGATACAAAACCCATTTATTCTCCACTGAAGTGTATCCGTAGGAATAATGCGAGTTTTATTCTTGTTTTAATAGGCGACGGGTCCGTTAATGAAAAAGATGATGGGTTCTGTTGATAGAGATCACAGAGAAGCCACAAAACTGGAGAGATGAAGTTCAGCGAGACAATTATTAAAAACCTAGCCCAGAAAATGTAAGGCGCAACCCTGGAGGTCTTTATTGAGAGGAGACAACATGGCTGAAGAGGGACCAGGGGTGGCGAAGTTGGACAGCCAGTGAAGAGACAAAGAACCAGAGTGTGGCATGATGGGATGCAGCGTGCTGGGATCAGCTGGCCAAGGCTCTGCCCTCTGGCCTCCACCAGGCAAGCCAGGAATTAATGGAGCATGTGTGTGTCCACCTCCGGCCACCGCCTTTTTCTAAATAAAGTTTTATTGGAGCATGGCCATTCCTCTACACACTGTATGGGTTGTTTGCTGTCTAGTTCTGGGCACACCGCACGTGTGGATGGACCCGCATGGTGTAGACGCTGGCCCACATGAACACTCTGGCTTTGGAAGCTGAGGTCAGTGGCACTTGAGGTAGACCACGTGGGGGGGGGGGGTCTTGGTGATTTTAAATTAAAAAGAAGAACCAGATCCATTTTTAAATAAAGAACCCTGACAGCGAGGTGACTAAAGGTGATCATTCTCCAGTGGCTGCCTTCCTTTTGTTTCTGTTTTGCTATTTGTGGGGTTTTATTGGGGGGGGGGCATGCCTTTTTTGCATACTTTTTTTTTTTGGTAGGTCCTTGGGCTTAAACTCTGGGTGCTGTCCCTCAGCTCTTCAGCTCAAGGCGAGCTCTCTACTACTTAAGCTACAGCACCACTATTGGTTTTCTGGTGGTTCTTAAGAGTCTCATGGACTTTCCTGCCCAGGCCAGCTTTGAACCATGATCCTCAGATCTCAGCCTCATGAGTAGCTAGGATTACAGGCGTGAGCCACCAGCACCTGGCTGTGTACATGTTTTTAAAGGACCTCTAACTGATCTGAGTGGCCGGAGACCCCAGATGAGAACTCAGAGGGGCCCCAGAGGTAGGGCCACAGGAAGAGGAAGGAGAACCAAACCAAGGGCAGGAAGGGCTGGTGGCAGGGGAGGGAAGGTGGAGAGGGAGGGCGTGCATAGTGCAGCCTCACATCACACTCCATTCAGCAACCTGGCTTTGTCTGCTGGCACAGTTTCAAAGGACTGGTGCCAGGACCACAGCCATAAACACCATCTCACTGTGCTTCTGCCTGCTCCAAGGTCCCCAAGGGAGGGACCCCGGCCCCCAGGAGGGGGGCCTGAGAGACCTGAGGTCCCCAAGGGAGGGACCCTGGCCCTGAGGCCGGTCCTGCATCCGTGCTTCTGTTATCGGAAGTCTTTTCTCAGCAAAGGATTTTAGAAAGCTTAAAGAACTGAAGATTTACTCAGAGGGAATGAAAGACTCTCTGGAGTTAAGGAGAGCAGAAACTCGCCGTGAAAAACCCTGGAGGTGGACTAAGACTTTAGAGCAGGGATGGGCTGAGAGTCAGTCAAAGTCAGGGGGGCAGGGGTGAGGGGACAGAGCAGGGGGAAGGGAGGCTGGGCACTCGAGGCCATGGACTGGAGGCTGTGCACATGGAGACAGGGAAAGGAGGCTGTGGAGTGGAGGCAGGGAAGAGAGGCTGTGACTGGAGGTGAGGAAGGGAGGCTGTGCAGTGGAGGCAGGGAAGGAAGACTGGGAATGGAGGCAGGGAAGGGAAAGGCCCAGTGCTCGTGACCACTGCCTCAGGCTGGCCCCTCCCTGAGCCTGAGCAACTGCACAACTCATGATCCTGGCCCTTGCATCACCTTGGGGCCAAAGTCACATCTTCAGTTGAAAAATGAAGCCCAAGTCTTTCCCTGGCTGCTCTTCTGAAGAAAGAAGACTCCAGGAACACATCAGGGGGTGACATTGTTAGATCTGCGAGGGTACGTGGCCCCTTCCCTTTGTTCTCCCTCCATGCTCCCATGGCCCTCCCTAGATGTCCCCACCCAGAGTCTGTAGCCAGGTAACTGGCACACTGGGGGGAGTGAGCAGTCCCCCAGGCTCCCAGGTCACTTCCTCTTTCTCTGGGGCCCTGCCATGCCTCTTCAGACTGTGAGAGGTTCCCGGGATCTGGGGTCACTTCCTCTTCCTCTGAGGTCAAGTCCTCACCCGCCCCATCACATCTCCTTGGGCCATAAGAGGTTCCCTGGTTCTGAGGTCAGATCCTCTGAGGCCATGCCTCCTCCTACCCTCTCCCTAGAGAATCAGTCTCCTCCACACACACACACAACACACACACACACACACACACACACACACACACACACACACACACACACACACACACACACACACACACACACACACACACACACACACACACACACACACACACACACACACACACACCCTCCATCTCTTGCAGCCAGCAGTTTTCTCTCTCCTGGATAAACTCTTCTCTCCCTGAGCCACATAGTGGTCTCCTTTCCCAAACCTTACATAGGGTCCCAAGACCCATGAGAGGATAGTATCAGGAATTGCTGGACACCCCCTCCCCGCCCCTGCCACTCTAAGGTCAGTTTGCTTCCTGGCTGCCCCTCCTCAGACCCAAACTGATGAAAGCCAAATGAACCCCACCCTAGATTTCTTGCCTTTGCCATTGCTGGCTATGTATTTGATATGGTACCACGCCAGAGGGACACACACACACACACACACACACACACACACACACACACACACACACACACACACACACACACGCCTCTTTTTTGTCGAGTCTCCTTTCAGGGACACCTGAATCGAGAATTCGACTCTCAGCTGGAGAGACTTCGGGTGGATAGGGCCACCTTCTACCTGATACTTCTTCCTCTGCACTCACACCCCCTCCCTAACTCAAGTTTCTTATTATACTCCCTAGATGCCCTCCCATGAAGGACTCCATACAGCCTAAAACAGTTTCAGCCAACGCAAGGGTGAATGGCCAGAAGTTCTCTATGTCCAGGCTTTCTTTATTCTCCTCGCTTGTCCTTCCCTCTGTCTGAGGCAAGAGCCTCCCAGCCATCTCCTCCAGAAAAGTAACTGTCCTTGTCTTGTAGCAGTTCAATGTACTCTCTCCCTGTCTCTCCCTCCCCCCTCTCCCTCCCTCCTGCACTCTGCTTGTGCCCTTGAGAATGAGCTGCAGGCCGGGTCCTGGGGACTCCTTCTAGGTTCCCTCTTGAAGGCTAGCCATCCTGGGCTTGAATTCTCTTAGCTAAACCTGCCCCACCCTCTAGTGCACCCACACTCAATTAGGGTGTGCCTTTCTGCTTGTCTGTCTTCTGTTTGTCTACTTGTCTGCTTGCTTGCTTACTTATTCACTCAATAAAGTTCTGCCAAGTTTCCTGACTACTATGGCTTGTCCAAAAATTCACCATCATGGCCACGTGGTGGGTTTTCCTACAACCCCCACTCTTCTAGCAAGTGTTCAAAGGTCAATTTGTATGCTAATGTGTCTCTTTACCAAAACTGTTTTAAGGTTTTTCTAAGGTAACCAAGACTTAACTGGCTCCACAGGCCAAAAGAAAATTCAAGTAGTTTTAAACTCAAACCACATGCAGCTCTAAGGTAACCAAGACTTAACTGGCTCTGCAGGCCAAAAGAAAGATTGGGCAGTTTAAACTTCAAGCCGCAAAGCTCATCGGATTTGGGTGCAAACAAATGCTTCTAATGTCTATAAGCCAACTTGGATACAGAGGTGACAATGGTTTCGATCTTAATTAGTATCCCAAAATGCTACATCAGTTATAAATTAACTAGATTGTTAATCAGTTGCTGTTTCAAAACTCTCATCATTTCCAGTATTGAGTTTTGTCATTACAGATTTTACCCTCTGAAGCATTTAGTCAGACCCACAGAGAGATCAACAACTCTTACAAGTTTTTATTGGTCATATTTAACTTCGTTTCTTAACGAGTTCCAGGTGAGCCCTGCTTAAAAATTATTTCTATTGATCTCCTTGTTGCTTCAATTGAGAATAAAAAGGGTTTGATGGCAAAAAAGTCACTCATCTGTCCCCTGCCCCTCCAATGTGGGATGTGCCATCAGTCAACTGGGACATGCCATCCCAGCAATGAGTACCTAGACCCCCAGGACAAAGCTAGTCCTGGTGACGAGAGATCTTGGAGAGAAGAGGGGATAGCATGTCAGATCCTAAATGGAGTCATTCTATGCCTGCCCTTTCAAAACTAACCAGAGCAAGGAGGTCAAAAGAAAATAGTTACTAAGCCTGCCTAGCTAATATTCATACCTGTCTTTCTTCTAACTGGACAGGAACTTATATAATGACTCAGGACAGCTTGCCTCTGTTCCTTCCTGGATCTCCAACCATACTCCATAGTCCAGTTACAGGGAATGATTAAGACCTCCCATCTATTCCTTAACCACTCCAATCTAGCCCTAGCTTCTGACTGGTTATTCTTAGGAAGTCAGAGACATGATCCACCAACTCCAGAGCCACTTAGAACACAGGAGACAGGAACTAGCCAAGTCATCCAATTTTTCTTTTCCTCCATGAATCCTTCTGCTGTTTGTGTGCCCTCCAATAATGGTTTTCCTTTTTCTAATTGTTCGTAAGACTTTCAGGTTTCATCCAAGGACACATACGCATGTTTGCCACCAAGGAATTCTTGCTGCTGCCTCCTCCCAGAGCCCATGCCATCTCCACCTTCTACCCCTAACGTTGATGCCCCTTGCCAGCAGGAAGCAACCAGAGAATCAATGCCCCTCTATAACTATCAAAACGCTGGAATGTTAGGTCTGCCCGAGAAAAATGGCCCCTTCCCTTTGGTCTCCCTCTGTGTACACACATAACCCTCTCCCTAGAAGTACCAGCCCAGTACCTGTAACCCAGGTAACTGGCACACCTGGGGGTGGTGGGCGGTCCCCCAGGCTCTGAGGTCACTTCCTTTTCCTGTGGGGCATGTCCTCACCCACCCTGTCTTGCCTCCTCAGATCATGAGAGGTTCCTGGGCTCTGAGATCAGGTCTGCATCGCTGTGGCAATGCTTACTCCTGCCCTCTCCCTATATAATGTTTCCCCCCTTCCACTCTCCCCCTGCATACCTCCATCTCATGTGGGCCAGCAGTTTGCTTCTCCCTCCCCTCCCATAAACTCTCTTCTTCCAGAACCACATGGCGGTCTCCTTTCCCCAAACCTTACAGACATTATACCATTTCAAATCATGAACATCATAACCCTTTTTGTGTTAAACTAGGTGGGCACAAGGCAGCCAGAAAGTTGAGGCCTATCCAAGTCTTTAAGAATAAGAACAGCGTGGTGGTGCATGCCTGCAATCCTGCCATTCAGGAGACAGACGCAAGAGGACCGTACGTTGAAGGCCAGCCTGGACAGCACAGCAAGACCCGGTCTAAACACCTGCCCTATGGGAGCAGAACCAGAGCTGAGCTGCTCTGCCCACAGATTCTATGCCTGGTGATGAAACCAAGTTGATTTTATCATGCCATGTAGGCTGGGGCACACAGAAAATTCCCCCACAGTCAGAGAACAAGGCAAATGAGAGCAGAAATTGATGTGCAAACCCATCCAGGACAGACAGGAGGCCACCCCTGGCAAGGCTGAGGGGCTTGGAGTTTATTTGAATATGTATGAGGGCAGGAAGAGGCAGTCTTTATGCAAATGACCAGGGCTAGAGCTCAGGGCCAGCCCTGCAGACAGATGGGGAGAGGGGGGCTGGTGAGGGAGGAAGGGGTGGGTAGAAAGAAAGGGGATGAAGGGAAGGAGGGAGAGGGAGGGGGAAGGGGGGAAGCTGTTCACTGCGGGCCTGGTGAAGGGGGACAGGGACACCAAGCAGCAGGTGCAGTAGGCAGGCCATACTGGGCAGCCAGAGCAGCTAATTGAGTGGAATTTACCTGTGAGCATCAATGGTTATAATCAATACAGTTAATTTTTCAGTCAATTTATTGTTCCTCAACTGTAAAAGTTGATAATCAGAGACCAGGGGAAAATCATCATGTGAGGAAAAAAATAACCATTTTGTGGATTACGCACGGATATGCAGGCCAGAAGAATAAAGTCCAGGCTCTAGAAAGAAAGCAGAGGCAAAAATGAACAGAGAGAGGGCTGGGAAGTTGGCTCAGTGGTAGAGCGCTTGCCTTGCATGCCTGAGGCACTGGGTTCGATTCCTCAGCACCACATAAGCAAAAAGAAAAAAGCCGGAAGTGGCGCTGTGGCTCAAGTGGTAGAGCACTAGCCTTGAGCTGAAGAGCTGAGGGACAGTGCTCAGGCCCAGAGTTCAGGCCCCACAACCGGACCAAAAAAAAAAAAATGAACAGAGAGAGGAGGAGAGGGAAATGGGAGAGGGGAGAGGGAGGGGAGAAAAGAGAGGAGACAGAGGAGAGGGGGGAGGGAAGGAGGGGGAGAGAGGGAACAGTGAAGGAGGGAGAGGGGAGAGGGAACAGAGAAAGAAGAGAAGGGAGAAGGGAGGAAGCAGAGGGGAGGGAAGAGAGGAGAGGTGAGAGAGAGGGAAGGAGGGAGAAGAGAAGGAAGGGAGGGAGGGGAGAAGAAAGGAGGGAGAGGGAGGAAGGGAGGAGAGAGGAAGGAAAGGAGGGAGAGGGAAAGAAGATGAGGGAGGGAGGGAGGAGAGCGGCCCCTCCATGGATAGCCCAGTTCTCTGGTCACCAAGGTCAAGTTCCCTAGATTTCACCCTTCCTCTCTAGTTGACCTTGCCTACCCATGGCTGTGAGCGTCTGGTGGGCAGCACAGCCTGGCAGGGCAGGAGTCCGCTGGGTGGGTGCAGGGACGGGAACCCTAACAGGATATGGGGGGCTCACCTTGTCCCACATGCTGCTCCCACCAGGATCGGCCTGCACCTCCAAAAAACCATTTCCAGGGCTAATATCTGCACTGGCCCCAGAAACAAACCTGCCACCAGCCACAGCCGTTGCCCTGCATCTGGGCCTCTGGCACATGACACGAAGAAGCTGGGACCCACTCTCAGCAGAGCAGAACAGACATGTAGATCCTCAGGACGGGGGACGAGGGGGCGGGGGGGGGAGCAGATCTGGGATTCCAGCTGATGATGCACGTCCAGCACACGCTCAGCTCACACCTGCACACACAACAGACAAATCACACGCGAGGCTGACACAGCCTATAGAGCGTGCTCTGAAGGGCCGCTGGGCAGTCTAGAAGTGTGTCAGGTGAGCCCAGATGCACACGCAAACACAATCAGATTTAACGTACTGAGGAATGATTGTTATCCCTGTTAAGAGCAACATTGGTACTTTTAAGTCTTCATATATGTGCGGACACATACTAAAATCTACAGATGCAATGGAATAATGTCAGGGGTTTGCTTAAAAATGAGATGGGGTGCCAGGGGTGGTGATAGATGCTTGTAATCCCTGCTACTAGGGAAGCAGAGAGAGGAGTATCCTAATTTGAGTTCATCCCAAGCAAAAGTTAACAAGACCCTATCTCAAAAAAATGCTGGGCATAGTGGTTCATACCTATAACCTCTGCAACTCAAGAGGAAGAAGTAGGAGGATTGTGGTGTGAGGCTGGCCTAGACAAAGCCGAGACCCAGAAGAACAAACTCAAACCAGAAAAGATGAGGGGTGAGGGGGTGGGGGGGAGGAGGGGTGGGGGAGGGCCAGGTGCTGCAGCGGGGGGGGGGGCAGAATCCAACCCCAGCACCACCCAAAAAATTAAGTACATTTAAAAAAATAAGGGAAGGTGGGAGCGAGCGGGTGACGGGTGGTTGAGGTCAGTGCCTTGTCATAGTCGGGCTGTGTGGTGGCTGGGCCCACCTGCTGTGAGAGCTGTCTGCAATCCCATCCAATAGCTAAGAAGACAAGGATCGACTCCAAGTCACTCAGAGCAAAGTGTTGGAACAATGTGGTTGTCCACTGAGGAAAGGCCTGTGCGTGCAGACAGGAGAATGTGACACGGAACAGTGTACAGCCCTCTGCTCGGCCCTCGTCTGCACAGGAGGGCAGGGAGGGCAGGGGCAGGGGCGGGGGTGGGGGGGTCGGGCACCCTATACCCCCTAGACCTGTGGGAAATGTACCAGCCATGCAGAAGCTGCACAGTCTAGTCAAATAAGCCCCACAGGCTGGCAGCCGGGCACAGATGGCTCACGCCTATAATCCCAGCTACTCAGCAAGCTGAGATCTGAGGATCCAGGTTCTAAACCCACCAGGGCAGAAGAGTTCATTTGATTCTTGTCGCCAATTAACCACCAGAAAACCAGAAGTGGAGCTGTGGCTCCAGTGATGAGCTTTTCAGAGACAGAGTGCCAGGCCCTGAGTCCAAGCTCCAGGACCAGCACACGCACATGTGCACACACACATACATACATACATACATACATCGCATGCCGATGCTGGCTGTAACAAGAACACGCACAGACAGGGGACCACGATGCATGTGAACGGGCCAGCCCAGGACAGATACATTGGGACACCGCACTCCTCTTTCTCCACAAGCCTCTCCCTGTGCGTGGGCCGCGGAGGAATCAGAGGACATTATTTTGAAAACACCACCACCATGGTGAAGACTGTGCCAACACTGAGGACGATACCCCTCCTTCCCCGGCTCCACACCACCCAAAAGTCCTGCTGCTTCTCTCCATTCCTGTGGAAACTCTTTTCTCCAGCCAGGATGCTGATCAGCATCCGTAGTGAGCCTCGCTCCTCCTCCCCACCACCCCCCCCTCCCACCCAGGACAGCGGGGTGCACGTTTAGCACCAGCTGAGAGGAGGTTCATTGATGTTAGAGAGGAGGCCGCCACCCCATTCAACAGCATGGAAAGCAATTTGGATGGGGAGAAAAGCCATTTCCACATGGAAATTGGTTTTACAAGACCAGGCCTGATAAGGTGCACATGGCAGTGCAGCAGGCCTGCGGCCAGCACCCCTGACCCCAAGCCCCTCTGCGCCCCTCCGCACCCCACGGCACTGAATGGAAAGCAAGTGGAGACTTGACTTTGTTAGCCTGGCACAGCCAGCCAGTCAGGGCTGTTCACACCAAACGTCTCACCATTCTGCACGCCACCAAGGCTCGCCATCCACCACAAATCCCCAGGGTTCCTCCCGGACCTAGGCCTCGCCCATGGCACCCCAGTGTCCAGGTGGGCTCGGAGTCCAATCACATTTGCATCTGAACCCCATTCTGCCCCCAGCTCTGCTCATGCATTCACCCAACCAATGCCTCTCCACAGAACCCGGTGTCCTGCTTGAGCAGAGGGCAGAGCTGGGTAGAAAGTGGGCACAGCCTAGTTTTGCAAGAGCCTGGCACACAGGGGCGGGCTCTGACCTCATCCTGAAGCCATGGGCTCCGGCCAGATGCGTCTTAACTGAAGAGTCCCCTCATTATATGGTAGCTCTAGTTTACTGGGGGTTTTTTTTGGGGGGAGCACTTAACTGGGGCTTGAACTCAGGGCCTGGATGCTCTCCCTAAGAATTTTTGCTCAAGGCGGGCATTCTACCACTTGAGCCACGGCTCCACTTCTGGGTGAATGGGAGGTAAGAGTCTCATAGTCTTTCCTGCCTTATTTGCCTTTGAACCTCAATCCTCAGATTTCAGCCACCTGTGTAGCTGGGATTAGAGGTAGGAGCCACCAGTAGCTGGCTCTGTGCTGCTGTAAGTAAGGGTCGCCCCCTGGGCCCACCCTGCCCAGTGTCCTCAGTACTTCAGCTCAGCCGGGGTGCGCTGGGGGAGGGGCTGCAGACCACCTGGGCATTCTTCCTCTTCCCAAATGAGGATGTGAGTCTGGGGATCACAGCTCCCCTGGAGGCAGCGGGAAGGCGACCTCTGAAGGATGCTTCAAAGCACCTGCCAGGTGCCTACTGGGCAGCACCATCCTAACAACCCAGGCTCTGGGTCCCAGTGCTCTTCCCAGCGCACGTGGGCTCCTGTGACATGACCTTGAGATGCCCTCGGAAGTCTGGGACCCCCAGTCATGTCGGCACATGGACAGGACTGCGGCCCGGCAGACCCCCGGAGAGGCACACGCGGCACAGGCAGCTCACGCCTCACATACACGGGACACGCAGCTCACGCCCATTACAAGGGCCTCCAGCAGACTCCTAGGGAAGCACACACAGCTCATACACAGCGCACGGGACTCCAGGCAAGTCCTAGAACAGGGCTGGAGTAAAGCATGAAGCTGAAAGCTAAAATCAAAGCTTCAGGCCAAACTTCTCCACCTACTTGAGGGAGTGGAAAGAAACTCGGGCTCAGGACAAGATCCTGACCCCCTCCAGACTATGTGGACGCCCCAGCATCTGGGATTCAGGAGTGGCCACGCAGCTCAGGGGTAGAGCACTCACCCTGCAGAGCCAAGGCCTGGCTTCTAACCCAGGAGCACAAAAAATACCACCACCATCAACTGTCACAGCTGGGTGTGTTGGTGTAGATCCATAACCCCAGTACCGAGGAGGAGTGACAGAACTGTGAGCTCACAACCACATAAAGCTCTCTTTACACAGATCCTGTCTCAAGACAGAAACAGAAAGCAAAGGGGAGAAGGAGGGAGGGAGGGAAGAAGAGAGGGAGGTTGGGGGGGGAGGGAATGTAGGAAGGAAAGAAGGAAAGAAGGAAAGAAGGAAAGAAGGAAGGAAGGAAGGAAGGAAGGAAAGAAGGAAGGAAGGAAGGAAAGAAGGAAGGAAGGAAGGAAGGAAGGAAGGAAGGAAGGAAGGAAGGAAGGAAGGAAGGAAGGAAGGAAGGAAGGAAGGATTACCTTCTCCCCCAGCCTGGGGCTTGAACTCGGCCTGGACACTTTCCCTGAGCTTCTTTGTGCTCAAGTCTAGTGCTCTACCACTTGAACCACAGCATCACTTCTGGCTTTTTCTGAGTAGTTTAATAGAGATAAGAGTCTAATGGACTTTCCTACTCGGACTTTGAACCTCAGCCCTCAGATCTCAGCCTCCTGAGTAGCTAGGAGGACAGGCATGAGCCACCGACACCCGGCAGATTACGATTTTTTTAAAGTCGGATCTTTTCTGTATTTACTGAGTTATGCATTTCACTCTGCAAAGACTACATCAAAACACCCAATGAGCTGCTCACAGAAATTATAGTCTACAGCTCTGAAAATATTTATGAAATCCAGCTGCTTTTCAAAAATATCATTTAATTTCATCATTTAAGACTGTGCATGACCCATAGAGTGTATTTATTATTGTGGAAAGTAGTCAAACATTCTAATTAGCACTTTAAAATGAAAAGGAGACGCGGGAGGCAGAGAAGACACGACAGTTCCCACGCCGCCGCCGCTCCCCTGCCTGCCCAGAGGAGAGGCCGGGCACTGCGTGTGGTGACCCTCGAACCAGGGAGAGAGAATTCCCCAGACACTGCCTGCAGATGCCCTGAACTCACACTCCACCTCCAGAACCATGCTCTTGCCTCACAGTTGGCTGTTTGCTGTGACGGTGGCCTGAACAGATCAAAATGGCTTCGCTTTGGGTTCCCACTCTGGAAGTGCATGCATGCCCTCCAGGACAGTGCTGTTCTCCACCAGAGCCTGCTGGGATGCAGGTGTGAGCGATTCCAGCTCCTGACTCTGCTGCAACCAGGTTCCTCATGCCTGGGGGCCGAAGCCCACCAGATTCACCCTCTCCACTCCAGAAGTCAAGCTCAAGGAGCTACAATCAAAGCACTGGGAGAGCAGCTCTATCTGAAGGCTGTGACACAGAATCTATGCCTCACCACTCCAGCTTCCAGAAGCTTCCTCCTCCTTCAAAGCCAGCACACTATGCCACATTTTCTTCCTTCCGGCCTGCCTGCCTTCCTTCCTTCCTTCCTTCCTTCCTTCCTTCCTTCCTTTCTTCCTTCCAGCCTTCCCCAGTAAGGACTCATGTGGTCACAACGGGTTCATAGGAACCTCCCGGCCGCATTTACAATGTGCCCTTTGCCATCTAACATGATGGGTATGGCTCAGAGTTAGGTCTCAGCAGGGTTTTGCAGAGATCAGGAGTCAACTAACACAGACAAGGGCTGGACAAAAAGCACCACTGAGTGCCAGGCCCAGCAGCTTATGCCCGTAAGCCAAGCAAGCCACTCAGGAGGCTGAGATCTGAGGACAAAGTTAGAAGCCAGCCTGGGCAAAAGAAGTCCACGAGACCCTTATCTCTAACTACCACAAAGCCTGAAATGGAGCTGTGGCTCAAGTGGTAAAGTCTTACACCACACATTAAACTCAGCTCAGAATTACATCCAACTTAAAGACCCTACACAGCAATGGAAAGGATTAATAAAATGGAAAGGAAGGCTATGGTACAGGACAAATATAATTCAAATGGCATATCGAACAGAAAAGCCACACTCATTGCTGCACTATTCACCACAGCCAAGTACGGAAAGAGCCCAGGTGCCCTACAACAGAGGAGCGGATCGAGAACACGTGAGATACACAGATACACGAGTGTATGTATTCATGCGTATCTGTGTATATATGCATGCGTGTGCATGTACAATGGAGTTTTACTCATCCGCCAGGAAATAATGTTGTATCATTTGCAGAGAAATAGATGGATTTTGAAAAAGTTATGCTGAGTGAACGAAGTCAGGCTAGAGAGACAAAGGGTACACGTTTTCTCTCCTAGGTAGGAGTTAGACCTAAAATATAAACATATACAAAAATGCACAGGGCCACACGCACATACACACGAGGAAACCAACCAAAGGGTGGAGTGCAAAGGGTGGGCTCCTACGTCACAATTTCCTTTGAACAATTAACCAATAGTTGAGCTCGATGAAGACCGGGAAGAGGGTGTGGCCAGGGGGAGGGAGGATGAGTAGCAAGTGCAGCATGACACTCAGTGCGTACACGTGAGCATGGATCCAAAAGACCCGAGGGGAGGGGAGGGGGTCAGAGAGACCAGGGGGGACTCAATCCTAGGGAGGCCGGCCCCTCTCTCTGCCCACAGTATTCAGATTTCCATTTCCAAAAAACACGGAATGACTGGGCAGACATCTTGCTCTGCATTCAAGATAACTGCCTTACCGGGATTACTCTTAAAAATAGTAGTAAACTGAGTACAGCAGAGCCCACCTGTAATCCCACATTGGGGAGGCTAACACAGGAGGATGGAAAGTTCCAGACAGCCTGGGCAACACAGCAAGACTTTGTCTTCAAAAAAAGAACAGGAAAAGAGAGGGATGGTGCCAGCAACCACACTGGCATCAACCCCGCAGCTGGACTGCCCACCGCTTATGCACAGAGAACTGGACACAGGGCCCTTGGACCATGGTTCTAATCTCGACACCCAGCTGCAGGCCCCATGAACCAGCAGGAACGGCAGATATTGAGAAAAATGATCCTTTGGGCCCACTTGATAGCTAACATTTAATCCAGGTCAATTAATTTAGTCTTGGTCAAGGAAATTGGCTGGATTTATAAGAATTCATAAAATATGGATGAAACACTGTGGTCGTGTGGAGAGAACTTTAGGAATTGATTGTCCCAAACTCTCAGCACAAAGGATCCAGAGATGGGAGCCAGGATTGATGTAATAAAGATGATCGCCTCAGGCATTCTCAGCATTTGAACAAGGGAGAAAGCCATGCACTCACCCAGAGCCTCGGGTGCCGGCAGGATGGGGCTACTGCCACGGCTGCCACAGCTGTGCAACGGCCAAACAACATTTGAATTGGACTTCAGGATGCCAGGGTAGGTATTTGTTTATTGTTATTGTTGTTTTGAGATAGGTTCTTTCTATATAACCTCAAATTCACAATCCTCCTGCCTCAGCCTCCCAAGTGGTGGGATTACAAGCATGGGCTCCACCATACCTAGCTTTCATGGTAGTTGGTGGGGGTGGGGGGATTAGTTTTATGTTTTTTGTTTTTGTTTTTGTTGGTCGTGGGGCCTGAACTCTGGGCCTGGGCGCTGTCCCTCAGCTCTTCAGCTCAAGGCTAGCGCTCTACCACTTGAGCCACAGCACCACTTCCAGGTTTTTCTGCTTACACAGAATCAAACGCAGGGCCTCATGCATACAAGGCAAGCACTCTACTACTGAGCCACCTTCCCAGCCAGGTTTTTGCTTTTTTTAACAGCAGAATTTTCCTTGACAAGTTTCTCCCCTGAAATTAGCATGAAGCTTGCAGTACATTTCTTCAGCACACTTTATTTTTATTTTTTTATTTTTGCAAAGAGGAACCTGGGTCACGGATGGAATAGAAGGCCTTAGATGAACTATTCAGACAATCCACAATTTTGACAATCTTCAGAGCAGAGACGCCAGAGCTGATTATTTGTGAGGCAGACTGTGAATAATTCCTTTTTAAAGAACGTATCTGCACTGTAGAAAAACACACAGGCCCATATATGTGTAGAGCATCGTAGTGAAATTCCATTTCCTTGTGAATCTATAGCTCAGGGATTTCAAAATACAGATCTTTTAAAATGCATCAAGCAAAGTTCCAAGGATTAGAAAGAAATGTTTTATTTATGATGCTTGCACGATACTCGACATTGGGCCTGTCCATCTCTTTCAATATATTTCAAAAACCAAATTTATAGACTGCAGCTTTAGAAAAGTAAGATACGCCCCCCCCCCCCACGCCCGGCTGGTGCAAGCTATGGCCAGATTTTTGTCTGCCGTAAACCCTTCATTCCCCCCATGGTGCCCTCCCCACTCTCTGGGGTGGGGGTAGGAGGTTCTGCATCCCCTTCTCTAACAGTCCCTCCAAGGATGCAGACAGCGGGGTCTGCTCCCTTTTCTCACCCTCCCCGCCCTTGCCTTTGTGCATGCTTTACGTTGTAGAAGATAAACTTCCCTGGGTGACAGACCCTGTGCTCATGTGCCATGCATCTTCCTCATGGAAATTTCCATCCACGGGAATGCCTGGGTACGTGTTTCTGGAAGCCAAGGCCCTGGGGCCGATTGTAATTTTTTTATAATAATAACTAGCCAGACCCACTTGAGAATATGGGGAGAGCGAGGAAACACGGTTCTGCGGCACAGGTGGGACCTCAACACCCCGAGGCGTCACAGAGGCAAGAGGGGACACCCCATAACCCGTGGCACAGACCCGAACAAAGGGGTGCAAGAGAGCGAGCTTCACCTGTGTACAGAGAATCATCTTTTAACCAAGAAGGAAGATTGAAGAGCAAATGGCTGCAGTGTTGGCATGAGTGTTTCTTAGCATTGCGACTCTTCTGGAAACAGAGCAGCCCAGAACCCCACAGAAATGAAGCCAGGCCCAAACTCCTGGTACTCACACACAAACGTCAGGTACAGCCACACTCCCTTGATGAGGCCAGGCAGAGCAGCGGGGCCAAGGGCCTGGAGAGGAGTCAGTGCATGGCAGCCAAGGGTGACAGCGCGCCCTCTACCCCTAGCCACCGTCAGGGGACAGAGGTGAGCTTCCGTGTGAAATGGACAAAGTATGGGGGGCCAGACAGAGGGGACCATCATCTACTTCCATCCTTGTTCTCCAAGGGCCCTGGGGAAGTTGCTTTTGCGGTCATAATTTGAGGGGGAAATCTGGTCTCCTGGGCTGAACCCCTGCTCCTGGGCACCTCACATCCACATTGGAGGGGGTGGACAGGGCCCCCCTGAGGTGACCATCCACACTCGGGGGGAGGTCTATCCCGCAAGGCTCTGCTGCTCCCCTGGGGCCGCTTCAGTCCCTGGTCATAAAGATGTCATCGGCCAGTCCTGTCCTTGCTGGACCCCGAGGTCATCACAACAAGGCAGCCAGGAAGATGTCTCCCACACAGACAAACGCGCAGCGGGCTAGGATGCCGGACTGCCCGCCCTCTCCCCTCCATCAGCTCACACACAGCCTCCAGAAGGAGTCGGCGCTTTTAAGGAACATTCGTGTTGAGGAACAGCCAGACCCTCAGCTATCTCCAGCCTGAAGATTCTAGAATTCTGCAAGTCCAGGAATCCTCTGCTGTCTGCTGGCGACCTAGGGAAAAGCACAGCGCATGGGCCTCTCGCCACACCTGGCCACCTTCCCCCACCGATCATTAGACTGTCAGGATGGTGCTAAGAATCTTCCGCCTCCTCTCTTTGGCCCAGGAATGGTGATCCTGAAGATAGATGGTTTAGGGATTTGTTCCTTCCAAAAAGCTGTGAGGGGTAGCACCAACTACAGGGCCAAATGGAAACCCCCACTGCACACGGTGGCAGGATGTACTCAGCACCCTCCTGGCCTCTGTCCCTGCTGCGTGCGCCCTCTGCGTGCATACCCACTCCCGACCCGTGTTCTTGCTGCACGCTCTCCACCCTGCAGCACCTAGGACGCAGCAGCTGAGCTCAGGAGCTCACCCCTGCCCCCTGCACTTGCCCAGGGCCTTCTCTTCGTTCTGACAACAAGGGGGTGTCTCATCGTCACCCCAAACGTCAGCCCGATGCAGGGAGGAAGACACCAGGACAGAGACTCCGCGGAGGAAAACCAACAGACACAAAGCTGCTGCTTCTAGCTCAGGCAGAATCTTTGTGAATGGGACTCGAAGGGCTCAGGCAATAATGGCAGGCGCTGACAAGTGGGCTTGCACGGAATCACCAGGCTTCTGTGGAGCAACAGAAATTATCAGGAGAGGGAGGAGGAGAGCCTCTGCCCGACTCCCCAGTCGGCGAGGCGCTGGCCACCTGTGGACAGAGTAAACACCAAACCTGTAAGCCCCAAACACCAGTGAGCCAGGCAGTGAGCGGCCCGTAACAGAGCAGGGCTCGAAGAGGAGTCCCTCATCTTTAGCCACAAACGGAACAACTCCGTGGCTGTCATCCAGAAAACAGACAACCACAAATGCCACCCAGGGTGTGAGGAAGGGACCCGCACCCGGGTGTGGATGAGAGCTGGCACGGCCCCATGGGGGTCAGTGCGGACACAGCTGTCTCTGACCCTGCCGCACCCCTGTGGGTGCAGCACCTGGCTCTGCAGGGCAGGCCCATGAGTCTTCCGTCATCACGAAGTCTAGCGGGGACAGGCGTGGAGGAGGAAGGCTCCGGAGGAGGAGAGGGCTGCGGGAGGAGAGACGAGGGTAAACTGAGGGAAACATGACACGTGCACACATGGCAATGTTCCTGAAGCCCGTTACCCTGTGCAATCCGTAAAGGGGGGAGACTGCAAAGGATGAGATTAGGTTTACTTCCGTGCAGGGTAACGGGAGAGGCTGTGCGTTCAGGGGGCACCACGCAGCTGTGTTTCCGATCGCAGCGTGGAGGGGCTGCGCCCACCCGGCTACCTCCGCACCCCGTTCCCCTGCATGTCGGCGGCAGACTCGCATAAACCCACACAGTGCCACGAATTCCCACAAAGCAGGAGGGACGCGTGGAGGCCCGACTCCATGTTCACTTGTCGCTGTCTCAGTCATCCTCACACAATCACCTTTGGGTGCAGGAAGGGCAGCAACAGCCTTGTGACAAGGGACCGAAGCTGCGCCCCAGGAAGAGCAGAGCCCCGCAGGGTTCCTCCCCCTCCCCCTTGAGGAGCCTTCCTCCTGGAGGACATTCCCTTTCCCCCCATCCCCATGGACCCTCCCCCTTCCCAGTGGACAACCCTCTCCCCCACCCCTGTGGTCAACCACCCCCAGCAGAGGGCAGCTGCACCCTGGAGCAGAGGAAGCACCCCAACCACACCAGCCATGACACCTCCACGGGGAACCGGAGCTGAGGTCAGGTTCACCCAGCCGCACCACCATAACTGCAGCCGGGGAACACGGCACAGCTCCCCACCCCAACTCCTCCTCTTTCTGAAGCTAAAAAGCTCACATCTAGCCTCCAAACGCGTGCCTGTGGCCCTCACTCAAGTGCTTGCAATCGAGCCAAGGGGCTGTCTTCCCGTGGCTGCCCGCACACAGACACCTGCTCTGCTCATCGCCATGGCCACGTCTAGGCACAGAGAGGCAAGAAGCTGGCGTGGGAAGGATCTGGAACTCCAGCTCACCTCCACCAGGGCTGGGCCGGGCAATCAAGGAGATCACACAGTCCTTGCAAGTCGCACCCCAACAGCACGGTGGAAAACAGTGGCTCCAAGGGAGAATGAAGCCCTGTATGTGCTAGATGGAGGAAGAGACCACCGAGCAGGGATGCTGGAGACGAAACTGGAGCCCAGTCCACCTGGCCAGCCCCAGGCCCGCGCCGGGCAGGACCTCAGCTTGGTGCTGCAGGGAAACTGAGTGGGAACAGCACACCTAACGTAGGCAGGACAGAGCACCGGGCTCGCACTGGGCACTCGACACGGGTCTGGGCATGGCAGACCTCCCACCCCCTCTGCCAGGATTTGGAAAAAGAGCTCAGGCAGCACCGATCCTGCCAAGTTTCAAGGTGTTGGAAAATAAACAGTAAACTTTGAAACACATTTTTCTTGTATGTTACATGGAATTTGTTGAGTGTCTAAACTTCTTTGATTGATTTTTGTTTCAGTCATTCACCCTGGTGGCCTCTCCTAAAAGATGCATCTTAAGACAATACATGACTTCTTTTGTCACAAAGCAGATACGAAGAGTAAAATGGGGATTATTTTTTAGGCACAACAAGTACAATACAGAGCTTTCCTCCAATGCCAGTAGTGCGCGGCGGGGTACGGCTCAGCGGGGCCGGGCATGGGAAGTTGCTTTGAATTAGAAATCCTGTAAGACAGATTCAAACCGCCACTCTCAAGGGCACTCAATAACAAGAGGAAGTCGATAAGAAAAATATCCTACTTCTATTTCTAACCAAGACAGCTCGGAAGCTTAAGGAAGCGTCACGGATAATTAATATCATTTGCATGAAAAATAATGTACCTCCGATTAAAACTTCTCTTTCAAATGTCATTCCGGTTTGTGAAGGTCTCCACTCTGACGCGGAGTGGTGGCCGGGCCGGGAAAAACACGTCTGCCCACAGGAAACCAAATGGAGCCAGGGGAGCGTGGCTGACCACGGCGCTACCACGGCACCGGCCCATGCTCCCATCAACACCACACCGGACGAGCGCTCCCCGGAGCCTCCTGTCTCCCTAGCTACTTTTGATTGTTTCATCACGACGACCACTGAAACTGGGGCAGAAAATGGAGTACATGAGCACACGCCTGTGTCAACGCCGTGTAACGTCCTATTGTACCTCGTTCCCAAGCCTAATAATCCAAAAATGGACAGCTCCAGACAAAAATGGACAGCTCCAGATAGTACACCCCAAATTCAGTGTTGTGTCCATTGCTTCAGCTGCTCCCCAGTCAGTGCTGCAGCATTTTGAAGCACTTGGGAGAGGCCTTACCTCACCTGACACCCCAGTGCACAGGAAAATGCCTGTCCTGCACACAGCCACACCTAACACCCGGACCTCTCGGGATGAAGAGCCCTCCTCGGCCTCCCTTCCGCCCCCCTCCCCCGGCCGGCCCAAGGGTCAGCTGACCGTTCATGCCTGGTGCAAACAAGGTCTTCACCTAGGCCACACCCCAATATTCCTGTGTGCCACCACGGGGCACACAGGGCACCCAGATCTCATGTGGCAGCCCCCGCACGCATGCACACCACTGACGGGGGAACGTGTCCTCAAGGCGATACATCACAGCGCCATCCTCACCAGACTGAGGGAACACGGAGGTCGGGGGCAGAGCAGAGCCACATCATCAGCGCGAGGAGAGGAAAACAAAGACATTCTACACAGGGAGGCCAGTTACCGCTAAGCAAGCAAGATGCCGCACCAACCTGACGGGGATGGTGGGCTCTGTGTGGTCAGAAGAGGGGGAGGAAGGCACCAGAGCCACCAAGGAAGGCTCCATGCCGTCCTTAGACCACAGGGAAGCCACAAGAGTCACATGGCCCCATCTAAGTTTGAAAAGATAGACTCGGGAAGGCAGGGAAAGAGAGGGAGCAAATGGACTGAAAGGGAGAGGCACAGGTGAGCCTGAAGTCTACTGTAGTCCACATGAAAAAAAAAACAAATAAAATCTGAGGCCTAGAAGGTTCCCTTGAATCTGTAGGAAAGGAGGCTGACATGGCATGTTCCAAGTTCAAATTCAATGGGGCATGGCCGGACATGCCTGTAATCCCACCTGCTAAGGAGGAAGTCGTGCGGGGGATCTCAGTTGGGAGATCTCTCATACAAGGCAAAAAAAAGAAATTTAAAAGTGAGAACCTCCCCCATCTCAATAAATAAGCTAGATATGGTTGCGTCTGCCTGTAAGTTCACTGCACAGGAGATCTAGGCAGGAGGGTCACAGGCCAAGTCCAGTCCTCGGCAAAAACACCAGGCCTTATCTGAGAAAATAACTAAAACAAAAAGGGCTGGTGTCACCACTCAAGCGGTAGAACACCACCCTAGCAAATGCAAGACCCTGAGTTCAAAGCCTAGTACAACCACAGTTTTAAAAAATTCAATTCATAAAACTTAGTGAGTGAAATAGAAGTCAGAGAGAGACAGAGACAGAGGGAGGGGGAGAGGGAGGAAGGGAAGGAGAAAGAGAGGGGAGGGAGAGGGAGAGAGGGGGGGAGAGAATCAGAGAGGATGCGGAGGACTCTGAGCATAGTAACTAGGGAAAGGCTGCCATGCAGTCCGTGGGGCTGGGTCAGAATGCAAACTGATCAACAGTCACTGCCGCGCGTATCTGCAGAAACCAGGCCGGGAGGAGGCTCGTTGGAAGGGGCTGGGGTTTCAGAATGTGTGCATGTGAGGAGGGGCAAGGGCCCTGAGGCCTCCTGTATTCCCGCCCGTGGGGCGTGGGCCCCGCTCCCACTCCCTGCACATGCGTCGGAATCTCACACGGACAGCCGTTAATATGCCTAATTAATGCACGCTAATCAAAATGATTTTTCCTTAGTTTAAAAAAGATTCCCGAATTTGAGGCCTGGGTTGCCTAGCAACCAGCATACCCTGGAGCAGAGGAAAGCTGACTAGCTTCTCCCCCAGTGAAATCTTTTTATGGGTCTACAGCAGGACCCAGGGGAAAATGATCATTCAATCCTGACCTTGCAATTCTGGCTCGGGGAGAACTCGGGGGAGGGTGGGGGCTCAGCCAGCAGGAGGCCCCAAAGCCCCAGAACATGTCCGTCGGGACCCAAACAGGTCAGATGGATATCTTTGGGGCCATCATCTTACAGGTCTGTGCTGGCTGAAGCCTGAAGCCTGTGTGGGCTGAAGTGACTACCTCAGTTTCCCCATGTGCACAGCAAAGATGTCTCAGTACCCACCACCAGCACTGTCTACGCTGCCTCCGTGACTCTGCTTCCCTCTGGTAACGTGTCCACAGAAAGAGATCCCACTAAGACACATTGAGGCAGAGCCATTCGCCGGAGGAGGCCAAGGGTGGCCATAGGAAAAGACTAATATAATTCCAGGAGGAGGAGCCGTGGCCCACGGAGGTGGAGAAAATCCAAGAGCAGAGCGTGTACAGGGAGCTGTCTTGGAAAGCCAGGATGAGCAGGGAGAGGGCAGCAGGGGTGGTGGGCACAGCAGTGACCTTCCGAACACGGAGTGTCCGCGGGCCACGCATGCAGCTCTAAGGCAGCCTGAGCCACCTCAGGTGACAAACATGATGCCCGTGTTAGGAGTCCTGGCATGGAGGCCGTGGGCAGCGGGGCCTGACTGCAGGAAGGCGTGCCATTCCAGACAAGAGGAGAGGGAGGAGGCCAGGCACAGCCAAGGAACACCCCCAGTGAGGACAGGGCACAGACTCTTGCTGGACAGTCTGGGAGGAAGAGCTCAGTGATCCACGCGTGAGTTCTGACTTTCAGAGCAAGGGCGCGTGTTAAGTGTGGATGGTGATGTGCTGTGTACAGCAGCAGGAGGAGACACGTGCACGGCAGAGGGCAAGTAGCAAACCCATACACTCCTTCAGATGGGCAATCGAGGCAAGAGCTGATGTCGAGAGGAGAGGAGCTGGGCTGGGCCACACCTGAGAGAGGGGCCGGGAGGAGACTCAGGAGGACAGGACGTGGACCAATTAGCGGGGATTCAGTAGAAGACCATAATTGCCTCACACTCAGGAAATGCAAGAACGGCGTGTCACCATGGTGGTCACTGCCAGCGTGCATCTGGGGGCTGAAACTCTGAAGCCAATGGAAAAGTTTCTCCATGTCTCCATGTCTCTCCCACAGACTTTTCTGGGTCATCACAAGCCTTCGACACATTATACAGCCTGGCACTTCCAGGGAGCCCAACAGAACACAGGGAGTTTTGCCCACACAGATGTGGATTAGCTGTGCCCCAGGGAGGGGGGAGGAGTCCAACACCCTCCCCCTCCCTCTCCCCCTCCTCCTGCTCCTCCTCATCCCTGCACACCACCCTCTTCACAGGTCCCTTTGCAATCCTTGGGCTTGTCCTGAACAAGATTTTCCTGGCCATTTTCCTGGCCAGCTCAATTGATGACTTATATAAAATCTTTGCCACATGTTCATTTTATATCTGCATGAGAGTCATGATCCCACTTCTTCAAGACTTCATCCAGTAATACTTTACCAGGCTAGAGCTACCACAGAGCCCCTGCAGCCCGGAGCACCTCCCACCCCCTCCCCAGCCCCACCCCTCCCTCCCAGGGCTGGCTCTGCCCCTGCAGCAGTACAAATGCCACAGCATGGCCACCATGACCTTGGGCCTGGCCAGGGAAAGGTCTCAACAGCCTCTCCAGGCAGGGGGCAGGAACCTTAGGGTCACAGTTGCCTCTGGGACAGAAGCTGATCAAAGGATCAACACAGGAACGGATGGGCAAGCTCTGAGGGCCTGACAGACAGAAGCCTACCTCCTAGAGATCCTGGCATCCCCACCCCCACACAGAGACAGAGGCAGAGACAGAGACAGACTAACAAAGACAAAGACAGACAGATGGATACAGAGAGACAGACAGAGACAGAGAGAGAAAGACAGATGGACACAGAGACAGAGACACAAACAGACAGAGGCAGAAACAGAGTCAGAGAGACAGACCAATGGACATAGAGAAAATGACAGAGATAGAGATACAGACAGAAGCAGAGAGACAGAGTCAGACCAACAGAGACAAAGAGATTGAGAGACAGCCCAACAGGTGGACACAGAGATAGAGAGATAGACAAAGACAGAGACAGACAGACAGACAGAGACAGAAGCACTGATCTCAGAAGGGAGACCAAGCGCCCCCCCTCCCCGCCATGCCCCCCCCGCCCCGCCAGGCTGGTCCTCTGGGCTTCTGGGCCTGGGTTGTGTAAGGAGGTGGGGCACTGTGCTGCTGTCCATGATCAGGGCTGAAGGTAAGACAGGATGCACCCCAAGATAGGTCAGCTTGGGGACTGACAGCTCCAGAGGGGTAAGCAAGCACCCGGGGTGGGAGCTGGGGTGAGCGGGCATCCGGGTTGGAGCGGGACGCCTCATCATCACAGATACCTGGGGGCCCAGTACACCCTGTGCCATCGCGTTGTGGGCCAGAATTTCAAACTCCTAGGGACATGGGTGTTTTTTCATCGCTGCTGGTTTTACAGAAAAGGATCTTGTTTCTCTGTGGGCTGAACACATGCACTCTGGTTTCAAGAGGTCTTGGTCCTGCGAGATTTATGACATCTTGATCTTGGTCAGAAATAGGCGATCAATTGTAATAAATTGTTTTGCTATGGGTTGAGATGATTTTCACTTTTTTCTCTACTCTTAATATAATGACCTGGTCCACTCCTGACCTTGTCTTTCCAGCAGACTTAAGACAAGATGCAGGGTGGGGGGGTAAGGGGGAGGGATACAATTTTTATTCCTTAAGATGATCGAATCTTTGGCAAGCTATTTATTTAGTGGAATGAATACTTTATTTCCTCTTTAATAATGAAAGTATTTAAATCTATTGAATTACCTCCAGATAATTTTTGTGTGAACTTGTGAATTGACCTAATTTTTTTTCATCTTATATAATTTGTTTTCCTCCACATTTTCCCGCTATTTAGAATTTCCATTATTGCACGGTAGGCTTGTTTCTTAAAATGCTGGGGAGTGTGACCTGTAGAGTTTCTGAATTGAGGGATTTCATATGATTTGCATAATCAATATACCTAATCAATATACTCTGACTGGTGTGTCGTGGAGCCTTGCCGAAGGTCGTGGGCTCTGAAGTGGGAAAGTCTCACCCTCTCTTCATAGAGAGCACGCACAGTTCTGCCCGGAGATACAAAATATATTTTTATTTCCCATGGCCTTTCAAAACCGGAAACAATTTCTTCTGAAATTACTTTAAAAACAGCCATGGCTTCTCAGTGACGCACCTGTAATGCCAGCACCTGCCTGCATGTGAACCCCAGAAGCCTGCACCTGAGCAACTTCCTAGGCCAGCCAGAGCTCGGCGTGTGGCCAGTGCCAACCAGCAGGGGCCCTCCTCCAGACGCCAGAGATGGCATCTGTGCCAGATGCCAGAGATGGAGTTCATAAAGACGCCGCTCCCTCGGCTTCCTCTGCTTTCCACATAATGGATCTGACATTTGAATTCTCGTAGAGGATCACAGGTACCTGGCTTTATTTATTACCTGAGATTAGATAACATCGTGGCCGTTATCAAGCCGTGCCAGGCTTTCTCCTAAAATAGGAAGACATTTTTCAAGGAAGGCTCATCCCTTCATCCCCACCAGCGCGTCCCGCACCGGATTTCCTCGCATCACACATCGCTCAGGCCTCTCCGCCGCGCCCACCCTCCTGTCCCTCCCTCCCCAGCCCACGCCAGCTCAAAATAACCCCCTCCCACGAATTCTCCAGTGCATTTATAGCCTGCGACCAACCTAAAAATGCAACGTAACCACTGAATTTACTACCAAAATTGGGCCACAGAGAGAATGGCTCCCAGGCCCAGCATCTGCCCTGTGCGCTCCATGGAGACAGCGACCGTGAGCTCCTGCCACCTGCATGGAGGTGGCACCCGGGCCACCTGGCCCGGTCCCTGAAGCCAGGATGCCCCACGGACACACAGAGGGAGGAGGGGCAGGTTAAAATGGGAGAGCCTGAGGCTCTGTCAGGGTTACAATTCAGCCTCTAAACTAAGCAAGTGGGCAGCAAACTGGACAGATGAGATGGCCAAAGGGCAAAGCAAACCCAACCAGAAGCTGCAGGGAGAAAGGACGACTGGTTTCAAAGTGCTGTGAGGGTTTACAGAGGGAGGGAGGGAGGGAGGGGCAGGGAGGACGAGGAAGAGGGGGATAACGAAGAGGAAGCAGCGTTAGAGGAAGTAAGAGCCAGCCAGAACCCAGGCCTAAATCTGGAGCACCATCCATCATGCCCTGAGAAGGAGAGTGGATCGCGGTCACCAAGCGCCCAGGGTGGCCGGCGGCCCGGCCCCTGGTCACAGCGAAGATGGCTGCAGGACAGACCTGCCTCATCCCAGGTCGCAAGGAAGAGCTGGCTGGAGACAAAGCAGGAACCTAGGGAATCCATGACACTGGAGTGAAGTCACAGCAAGAGAACAGCAGGGGAAAAGGAGACAGAGCCGGAGACGGAGCTGAGCATGGGAGAGGCGCAAGAAACGAGAGCGTTCAAGTGTACACTGCAGATGAGGCAGGCCTGTGACACAGGGCCCCATGGGTGACGAAGAGAGGAGGGGGGGGGAAGAGGAGGGGGGGAGGAGGGGGGGAGGGGAGGGAAGAAGGGGAGGAGGAGGAGGAAGAGGAGGAGGAGGAGAAGGAGGAGGAGGAGGAGGAGGAGGAGGAGGAGGAGGAGAAGGAGGAGAAGGAGGAGGAGGAGGAGGAGGAGGAGGAGGGCACATGAAGAAGGCCAGGAATCAGAAATGGGAGAGTCACCAAAAAAAACAACCTTAAGACTCCACTATAAAAAATTAAAATAATAATAAATAAAAAGAAAATAAAAAAGACTCTATAGGGTAATCAATGTTCCAGAAGAACTGAACAAAGCACAAACAACAAACAAGTTGGGGTGGGGGGGAAATCGAGGTTAATGGGAAAAGATTCTCAGACAAACATAACTTGACAAAATATTTGTTGAAATAATGAATCACTGAAGGATCTAGGGAAGAAGAAGCAAAAGAAGAAGTGATGATGATGATGATGATGATGATGATGATGATGATGATGATGATGATATGATGATGATGATGTAGAAAGGAAAAAGGATCAAAAAAGGCAGATGGATTGTGGTTTCTTTCTGTGGTAGAAAGTTCTAGCAAACATGGGAATGCCACCGCATAGTAGAAGAGGAAAGATCAGAGTTCCAGGAGCACAAAAAGCCTGTTTGCTCCCCGACCCCAGGTTTGTTGAGTCTTTACCAATTGCTAAAAATACTTGCCGGATTGGAAATAAACATTTACAATACACGGGAAATATTTCATCTTAGTTTACCACCAGATTTCCAAATTTTGCAATGGTTTGGATTTTTTCAAGGTTTAAATTTTATAACATCAAATCTGTGAGCTTTCTCCTCTGTAAGTTATCACTTCAGAGTTACGGCTGGGAAAGCATTTACAAGCCCAAGCTCTCCAGTGTAATTCACTGGTCTCTGATTTCACATGTTATATGGAACTCTTACAAGTCCAAGTTAATTTTCCGTTAGCACTGGGAAATAAATGGACAATTTTCTCTTAAAGTATTAACAAATCTTCCTGATTGTGTTAACTGAATTTCTTTCTCATTCTATACTAACCATAGAAACTTCTTACCCGTATGTATGATGTATGATGCGGGGCGGGGGGGGGGGGGGGTGTTGAGAGGGCACAGGGGTTTACAGTCTTCTTTTTCCTTTGGTGCCAGAACTGGGGCTTGAACTCAGACCCTGGGCACTGTCCCTCAGCTTTTTCATTCAAGGCTGGCACTCTACCATATGAGCCACAGCTCCACTTTCAGCTTTTTGTGGGTTCATTGGAGACAAGAGTCTTGCAGATATGTCTGTCCCAGCTGGTTTGGAGCTAGGATTGCAAGGGTGAGCCACCAGGGCCTGGCCTGCTCTTCCCATTTTAACTCTGTGTGTGTGTGTGTGTGTGTGTGTGTGTGTGTGTGTGTGTGTGTGTGTGTGTGTGTGTGTGTGTGTGTGTGTGTGTGTGTGTGTGTGTGTGTGTATAGTTTCGAAGTAAATGTGTATGTGTGTGTGTGTGTAGTTTCGAAGTAAATGCTCCTATCTGAAAGAGCAAGTGCTCACTCTCAATCTTGTTTTCGTTTTAATGATTTAATCGGCTCAGTTTCATCTGTAGAGGATTTTTTTTTTGTGTCACATCCCAAAAAAAGCCCAGTGGGATTTTGTCAGTTGTTGATTTGAAACACAACAGCTGTTGTTTTGTTTTTGGTTCTCCTTCAAAAATACAAATTACGTGCATGCCGGATCCTTCCTGTTACCTTCCCAGCCTTCACTCTGTCCCTGTCCTGCACATTCTGGCTGCTGCTCAAGCACGGTCTCCATCCCGGAGGGGCCCTGCAGCACAAGTCCAGTCTCTATCACCCAGGGCTCCTGAAGCGCCAGTCCTGTCTCCATCATATAGGACCCTCCACGCCACCCCTTCCTCAAGTTCAGACCTTGCCTCCTGCCTTGTCCGATGAGCTTGTGTTTTGGGTTCCATCGCTTGCAATCCCATGTTTGTTCCACTCCCTGAACACCAGAGCAGAGCTGACAACATGAGGACACACATGTGTCTTGTGAAGGCGTCCTGGCTTCACTTCCTGCAGGCTGGCTTTGGGGTCTGGGAGGGCAGGGGCTCTCAGCCTCCACCCCGGCCTGTGCTGTCCCAGCCGGCCACCTGGGAGCTGCTGCGTCCGAATCCTAGCACAGCGGTCCACAGACAGACTCATGCCAGCATGATCTGGTCCACGCCGTCATTCAAACGCCATAGAGCAGTTCTGCCTTCTCGGCCCGGTACCAGCATGCAGGACGAAATGTCAAAGACTGAATTTGATGTAAAAGAAGGCTCCATAGACCCACTGGGAATGTGGGTAAGACTCAAACTTCACACCTGCAGCAGGGACTGACATGGACAGACCCTCTCCTTTTCAAAACATTCATCCACCTCTTTATTACTAACGAGAAGGAGTTGCGCAGGGGTTTCAGCTCAGCGCGTCCATGGAGGGCCCCTCTCCTTCCTGGCTTTGAGGATCTGTTGATAGGAGGGCTCTGTCTCCCCACAAGCCGTCTGCTTGCTAAATAGACATTTTCCTATTTTTGGCCTTCTCTTACTTAAAATGTTTTCCAGTCTTGGGGCTTGAACTCAGGGTCTAGGCGCATACTGTTCCTAGCTTTTTTGCTCAAGGCTAGTGCTCTACCACTGAGCCACAGCGCCACTTCCAGTATTCTGGTGATTAACTGGAGATAAGAATCTCACAGACTTTCCTGCACTGGCTGGCTTTGAATCATGATCCTCAGATCTCAGCCTCCTGAGTAACTAGGATTACAGGTATGAGCCACCAGTGCCCTGCTTTAAGTTTTTTTATTAAAAAAGATCCTAATTCACATAGCTGAGGCACCAGTGGGAAGCACTTGAAAAAACTTACATGAGCTGACGACATTTATTCACATCAGACATTAGGAGAGGAGCCCTGAGCCCATCCAGTCACAGCTAGCTGAGCCACGCGACTTTCCACCCCAGCACGTTCTAATCAGTTTGCTTCCTAATGTGTCTGTTACTCTTGCTCCATGTTCCAAGTAGATTAGAAAACACTGAAGGTACTAAATGTGAACCAAACACTCGCACAGGCCTGTGGGAGACGGTGGTGCCTGACGGGAGAGGGGACAAGAAGCTGCAGAGCTCCACCCCGACCAGCAAGAGTGAGGCCCTGAGCTAAAGAACAGGGGAGAAGGGAAGGGAGGAGCGTGGAAGGGAGGGCAGGAGAAGTGAGGTCCTAAGATCTCTGACCGCCAACTGTGCCATGCCATGTCTGGTTACAATGCAAAGCCCCCAGGCACAGCAGTGTCTGAGGCTGGCCCTTCCCGGGAGGGCATCCTAGCCATGTCCTCACAGGACTGGCCTCTCCCAGCCCTCCTGCCACTGGGGACTCCATCGGCCAGTGATGTAATTCTGATCAGGGGAACTCCGCAGGAAACGGGGGCTGCCTGCCATAGGCCCAGGACCCTGCATGCAAACACCCCACACACACCCTGATGAAAACCTTGGCTGGCTGATGTGGGAGATCTCCATGCCAGCGACAGCCAGGAGTGCGCCTCACCTCAGAGGCCACATGACAACCGTGGGAGATCGAAGAATTTTCCAGATCATTTGCCACGTGTTTTCATCCAGGCTCTCTACACAGCCAAGCCAGAGGCAAAGCCACAGACCAGAGAGGCGGTTCCACCGAGCGGAAAGCGGACCGGGAGCCCGGGGCCAGGAGCTGGGTAGGATGGCGAGGGCCAGGGCTTGGGGTGGTGTCGATGGAACTGTGCAAGACTGTCAAGTTGGTGCACATTAATTGGGCTGTAATAAATTACACTTCAGTGACGTTGATTGGAGGAAAGCAAAGCTGAAGAGACAGGGAGAGGCTGGAGCCATTGTGGACGGCAGCACCCAGCCCCTGGCAGCTCACCCGCCACTTTGGAGGCTGCGCCCAGCCTAGAGCTGTGTTCCAGGCAGACAGCAGACTCCAGTGCCCTGGCGCTGGGGGTGGCAGTAAGCCCAGAGAGGCTCGGAACCTCCTTCCCCCTGCTTTTTCCCTCCCTTCCCCTTCTTCTCCCCTTCCTCCCCCCTCCAGAGATGCCAGAGCCCAGGTGGGGCTGGGAAATTAGCTCACAAGCTGGGGATGATGGAGCAGCTGTGTAGAGCACAGGCCAGAGCCTGGAAGGACCTGCCATCACACAAGGACCAGAAGCCCCAGGACATGCTCCCGTGGGAGGCCGGGCACACTCAGGGACCCGGGAGGCGCCTGTGACTCCACCAGCAGAAACACAGAACGCTGCTGCCACCCTTCTCAAGGGTGAAGGTCAGTGGGAAGGCTCCAGAAGCCCAGCAGAGGCCACCACCGCTGAGCCTGACAGTGGCCAGAGTCCTGTCACCCTCTAGTACCTCTTCCAGCTCACTCCACTCTCCAATGCTGATGGTTGATCTTGGGGTGGGGGCTCCCCAAAGGGGCCACTTCCAAAGAAGTGGAATCTTAGTCATGTGGGTGCTGAGGGCTACAGAGGTGACTGGGCCCAAGGCAGGAGCTCTGAAAGCATGCCAGTGGGTGCCCAGGGCTTGCCGTCAGCACCCGTTCTATTTAAAACAGCCCTGGCGGCTGCCTTATGGCTTCATAGAATTTACGCTGAGAGGCCATGAAATGTCACCCGTCTTGTGTGTTCTCCACTTCCATGTGTTCTCTGCAGATAAAGCAGACTCAGCTGTTCCTGAACCCTCAGCAAGCCTCCGTGGCGCCAAAGGTACCAACGACAGCCACACGTGTTTTCTGCCAGGTAAAAGGGTGCAAGGGGAAGAACCGGCAGCAGAAAACTCTTCCCAAAGCTGGGTCTTCCTCCTCCCAGCCACAATTCCCTGGTCTCCAACATGGAGACAACTCTGACCTTGCACAACACAGCAATACCCATGAGTGCCCAGAATACAGCCTAGACTGAGGCCTAGCCTGCACACTGGGGCCTTCTTCCCAATCCCCTCCCTACTGAAACTGCAGGAAGAGGAGAGGACCCTACAGAAGATGCCACCTCCAGCCCAGTCCCCCTCCCCCCCCACATGCCATCCAAGGTCACCATCCAAGGTCACACTCCATCATCCAGCACATCCTGGGACAGGACAGGACAGAAGTTGTCACTGGCACCCAAGTCTTCTGAGCCCATGAACACAAAGAAGAGGACATGGCTTCTGCATCCCTAGGAAGATGAAGCTTGGAGAGCTGGGGCACGGGGCTGCACCATGGGTGCCATATTGGAAGTCTCTGATCAGCCTGATAAGGATTTGACCCAGGACCTCTGCTGACGCTGCAAGGTCAGATTTCAGGTTTCCAGGTTCGGAAGAGTTTGAGAACGCTGGGTGAACCCTACAGGGAAGGGCCAGGCCATTGTGGGCATGTCTACTGGCATTGCCATGGTCACTCAGCCAGAGGTGGGCTCACGCTAGAAGAGCTGGCTGTGACTCTGATGTCTGTTTCCTCTCTGATCACACCAGCTTGGGAGTCAGCTGAGGGCTTTCCTCAACCGCCCATCCCCCGGCATGCCGGCCCGGGTTCCTGTAATGCATGCCAGCACCCACTCCTCATGTGGGCACTCTTTTTTTGTCGGTCATGAGGCCTGAACTCTGGGCCTGGGCACTGTCCGTGAGCTCTGCAGCTCAAGGCTAGTGCTCTACCACCTGAGCCACAGCACCAACTCTGGCTTTTTTTTTTCTGCTTATATGGTGCTGAGGAACCGAACCCAGGGTGTCATACATACAAGGCAAGCACTCTACCACTGAGCCACCTTCCCTGCCCGATATGGGCACTCTTACAGCATTAGTTCAATTGCTCCTCTGCCAATCTGTTTGGATTCGGATGTTGTGTACACGGTTCCACATTTCTGAGCCGTGACTGACTATACATTTAACACAGGTGGATTTCATGTCCTACCAACTACACTTCAATAATGCTATCAGCTGTGCCACATCTGTGTGGCACATACCATTCGAGTCCCCACAGCTGCTGGAGGACTGAGTGGATCAGAAACGCAGGGTAACTGATGCGTTCCCTGACTGGCTGTGATGCCACACACAGAGAGTTTACACTAGGGGCAGCCGGACGCGGGCGTGAGGTGTCTGTCCTCTCTGAATCCCAAGTCTAGATCACCCAATGGCCTCTTCAGAATCTCCACATGTACCCCAGGGCATTTCGCCCCAGTGAACACACTCAACAAGAATGCCTGGCTTTCTCCCCACTGAGCCAGTTTCCTCTGGCTTCCTTCCAGCCGGCCAGACCTGTCAGCATCTAGAAGCCAGGCCTCACCCTGTGTCCAGTCCACACCTTCCCCATCAACCAATGTGGAGAAATACACCACTGCCCTCCTCAGTGGCTCTGACCACTGAGCAGCTACGCCACAGGCAGATCACACCAACACTGCCCAAGACGCCGGTGGCACTGGGCGGCGTGCCTGGCCTGATGCCCAGCGTTCGCTGGTTGTGGCACTTTTATCAGCTTCCTCAGTGTGGTGATAGGTCAGTTCCACAGCTGCCTTCTCCCTCTCTCTCTCTCTCTCTCTCTCTCTGTCTCAAATACTCAGGGCTGTTTGCTTAGACTTTGGCAGGGCAGGATCGACGAATTTGGGGGGACGCGCTGGCGAGACTGTGAGCAGACGTGTGCTGGCTGTGAAGAAACAGCAGAACGCACAAGTCACAGCCCTGTTCTGTCACCCGCCTCCCGCGGGGCCTGTGACCAGCTCCCGCATGCCCTGGCGAGGCCTCTGTGAGGAGAGTCGGATCGTGCAGTGAGCTGGCAGTGCTTTGGAGCCCAGAAGCGTACTGTCAGCAGAAAGAGGCTCAGGGGAGACGGCGCTCCTTGACAGCGCTTTCCTCGAAGGGACAGAGTCTGTTTATGAGCTCAGAGCAAAGATCTGTGACCCCGGTCAGTCCGCGGTCGCTCCCCCTGCCCTGGAGGAGCCCTCCTGGAAATCAGTGTCGCTCAAAGCGTGATATATTGAGGAGATGAGCATGTCTCATGAACTCGCCACTTGTGGGGACATTATTAGTGTCACATTAGATAGAAGGTTTTATTACCTCTGTACCTCAGAGAAGACATTGCATGAGAAGAATTCCTCCTTAACTGTTAGCAGCCCAGCCCTGGTCAGGCATGGAAGATGGTGTAGGACCGACCTTTAATCCTAAATAGTGTCCTCATTTCCAGAACCTTCTAAGACCAGAGCTCACAGACAAGGGAACTGGAGGAGGAGTAGGGTCAGGAAGCATAAGCCGCAGGTGGTTCATGGGGAAGCCCAGAAAGTGGGTCTCAACCCCCAGCTGCACCCCACGCACGCACATGCACACACATACATATACATACTACCTACGAACACACAAAGGATGCACAGTTCCACGGGGCACACAGACCCAGGGTTCATAGCCCTGGTTTGGAACATGACCCCTCTGGCTGGGCCAACCTCATCACTGAGATTCAGAACTTGAAACAATGCATCCCTTCATTTGCATATTCAGGGTACCCAGAAGTCTGACAGTAGGACTCAGCAGCCGGCCAAGGCACATTTCCTAGAAATAGATGGCACCCCTCAATGGGCCTCGAAAGACTTACCATAAAACTACCGTTAGTCAGATGCGCTCAGTTCCCCAGCTCCAAAAGCTGCTGGCTAGTGAACTGCCCCTGGCTACCCACAAGGGGCCATGCAAGTTTGGAGCAGCGCCCTGGGCCCTGGCATCCACATGCCCCCCCCACCCATGCCTGGGCTCCAGACGGCGCAGGCTAAGCTCGCCAGCCTCCTGCAGCTACAGAGGGGCTGCTGACCAAGCGCTGCCATGCTCCACGGTGCCCCCAGCTGGCCGTGTGTGCCACCCCGAGGCTCCCACCACGGGGCCAGCTGACCAGCTGGCTGACTGGCTGGCCTGGTACTAGGCAGGTACCTGACAAATGGACGCCATCACAGGGACCAGCCTGGAGTCCACCCCACACCTGAGCTCACAAATGGTGCCACACCCCTGGCCAGCATTCCCCATGACTCTGGTACAGCTCATTTTAGTAACTGGAAGGAGGGGAATAGCGGGGCGGGGGGAGAGAGAGGGAGACAGGGAGAGAGAGAGAACTTTCTTCTCTATCACCCAAAAACTTCCCTTTAACAAACAAGTTGACACTCAGAGTTGGGAAGAGCCATCTCCCCATCACCTCTTCTCCAGTCTGTGGGGCGAGTATCATGGGGTACAGTGGATTTTCGTTACAGTACTGAGGTTTGAACCCGGGGCCCGGCAAGCCCTCCCCATCAGGTTGTGGCCCAGCCCTTTGGCTTTTAATCCAGGCTGGCTGGGGCCCTTAACCCTCCCACCTCTGCTTCCTAAGGAGCTGAGATTCCAGGGGCGCTGCCACCCGGCCCCATCCATTACTCATAGAGGGAGATTTGTGCATGTGTTCCCCTGACCTCCAAGGAGGAGCTGACACCTGTGATCTTCAGGTGCTTGAAGATTCAAGCTCCACTCTGTCCCAGGTCCCACTTGCATGGGGTGAACCTGCTGTCCTAGGTCTGGCCTGCACAGGGGAGGGGAGCATACAAGGGGTAGGGGGACACAGTTGTCCCAGGTCCTGCCTACACGGGGTGGGGAGGAGCATGCTGTCCTGAGGCCATGGGGGAGGTAGATCCCATCCTTAGTGCCCCTGCGTATGCCTCAAGGGACTTTGTCAAGGGCTCTGTCCCCGGGGCCACACCCAGTGGCCTCCTTCCCATTTCAACAGTTGAATTCCAAATATAACGTGTGTATCTGTGAGAGAGACAGAGACAGATACAGACAGACAGAGAGGAGGGACAGAGACCAGCAGAGACAGACAGACAGACAGGGACAGAGAGAAGGGACGAACAGAAACTGACAGAGACAGAGACAGAGAGACAGAGAAGGGGCAGGCAGATAGGCAGAGACAGAATCAGAGACAGAGAGAGAGAAGACAAACTTGTGGGGTTTCAAAATTACAGATCCATCTATATAGATTGATTTTCTATACCCCTATGACAACCTTGTGTTGGTGCAGACAGCTCACAGACAGTACCGGGGGGGTGGGGGTGGGGGTGTTCTTGGGGAGACACTGGGGCAAAGGCGGGCCTCGGCTGAGGGGTGGGTGACTGAGCCCCAGGGGTGGGGCTCAACTGGAAGTGGCAGGTGGCTTCTCTCTCCCCCTCCTGCCTCTCACCGAGCTCTGTCCATGAGTGACAGGCCTTGTGTCTGTGGAGTGGGAAGCCAGCATGCCCTTTCTGGCAACCACGAAGGAGGAAGGGAGAAAGAAATGGCAAATAGACCAGGCCTAAACCCCAGCTACTGAGAAACAGGAGGGTGGAAGACCGAGGGTTCAAGGACAGCCGGGGGAAAGCCAGCATGAGATCTGCTCTGGAAAACACACTGAAAGAAGCCCAGGGCGAGCCAGTGCTGGAGGCCTGCGTAGCAGCAGGAGCCGTGCGTCCCGACCCCATGTCACCAAGGAGCAGGAGAGGCCACTGAGGCAGCAGCCAGCCCCGAAGAAGAGCAGCGGCGGTGGAAGGGATGGAGGCCACAGGCTGCAGGTGATGCCCTGAGCCTTGCCCCAAGATGAGGCCAGCCCCAGGTGGTCAGTGGGCAGCTTTGGACTTCAATATGTCCGAGCACAGGTAAAGTGCTGGGGATGAGCTTTAACTCGGTTTCAGTGAAGACAAAGGGAAGGAACAGGAGCAGGCTGGTCCAAGGACTCACACAGGGGAGGTGCCGGGGAAGAGCTGCTCTGGCACTGGGAACAGAGAGTGGGGGTACTGAACCCCAACAACCTGACCCAGGAGAACTCTCACCCCAAGCACCCAGCAGACACTCATAGCACCACCCCTCGGGATCCTGCAAGATGCCTTTTGGAGTTCCCGCCTTGCACAAGGCTCTGAGTTCAAATCCCACCACCATCGCCACTCAAAGAACTCCAATAAAGCACAATGCTGAACCTGCACATGGTTAAAGTGGTGGAACAGTAACTCGGCTAGAGACTAGAGCAAGGTCATCATTCCCCCGGGACAATGAGGACACTTGAGGACAAGCTGGCTCACAGCACCAGCACACAGCACACAGGGCACCAAGGGCCGCCAGGCAGGAAATCCCAGCTCCAAGCCGCTGGCCTGCAGAATCCAGCCCCGAGAGGGGGAAATACTGTGGGAAAATGCAATCAGGGGTCCAAGAAAAGCACTGTCTCCATGAGTGGGCAGGCCGGCCAGCCCCACAGAAAAATGGAGACCAGATCATAAAACAGGAGCCAAGCAACAAGTGGGGAGAATGGGAAAAGCCTGTGTGTGTGTGTGTGTGTGTGTGTACATGTGTGTACACACATGTGTACATGCAGGAGTGTTCTGATGGAAGGGAGACAGAAAGACAAACGCTATAAAACCTTTTTTTTTAAGTAGATGGAAGGCATGTAAATATGTGTATGTAAATATATATGCACACATATATACATTACATGAAAAGAAAAATACTCCTTATATTCAATATATAAACGTTTATGTATTTCAAACCACATAAGTTTTTAAAATAAAGATAGAATTTTACACACATCTACAGATATATGTGTGTATACATTGTATCCATATAGATATACATTGTTATAAATAAGGTCATCTTATGCAAAAAAAAAAAAAAAGTCCTACCCACTGGAAAACCTAGAGGAAAAGACTTTAATAAAAATACCTAATTTATGCCTCGACACGGAGAGATTTTCATAAACTGCAGGCACGCTGTTCTCAATGAAACAATGGGTGAGGAGAGATTAAGAACTGTATCTTGAGGAAACGGAGAGGGAGGGGCCTGAGAGGGCCACGGGAGACCATGGCTGCCCCAACAGTTCCTACGGAAAACAGTGCACGTATCCAAGGGCAGGGCTCAGTGAAACATGCCTGTAATCTCAGCAGTGCAGGGGACGTAAGTAGAAGGGTCATAATTAGAGGCTGGCCCTGGGGAAAAAAAAAAGTGTGAGACTCTATGTGAAAATTAGCTAAAGACAAAGGCAGAGGTGGAGATCAAGACCATCCTAGCACAACACAAGCAGTAAAAATGCTGGGTGTGGCGAGGCCCACCTGCAAGCCCAGCTACCAAGGAGGTGTAAAGGAGGAGGATCACAGTCCAAGGCTGGCCTAGGCAAAGAAAGTGACATCTGCCTGAAAAATAACTAAAAAAGGATGGAAGGCATGGCTCAAGTGGTAGAGAACCTGCCTAGCAGGTGTAGGACCTTAAGTTCAAACCCTAATACCATGAAAAATCAAAAAAGGAAAAAAACAGAACAGAAAAATAAAGTACATTTATATACAATAGAACACTACAGTAATGGAAATAAATGGACTTGAGTAGAGGGAAACTTAAGATCACATTCCAACATTTTTTTTGGGGGGGGGGGGTCCGGTCGTGGGGCCTGAACGCTGGGCCTGGGTGCTGTCCCTCATCTCTTCAGCTCAAGGCCAGCACTCGACCACTTGAGCCACAGCGCCACTTCCGGCTTTTTTCTTTTTGCTTATGTGGTGCTGAGGAATCGAACCCAGGGCCTCAGGCATGCAAGGCAAGCGCTCTACCACCTTCCCAGCCCCCCAACATTTTTTAAATAATCGAGAAAACTATTTTTATATAGCCTATAGATCTAATAAAATCCCATATGACACACTCTGAAAGTGCAAGATACTGTTAATAGGGGCTAGGTGTGGTGGTGCATGCCTGAATCCCAGCTAGTTAGGAGGCAAAAATAGGAGGATCCAAGTTCAAGAATAGCCTGGGCCAAAGTAGGGAAGGAAGGAGAAGGGGAGGGGAGGAGAGGAGGGAAGGGATTGCTAACACATTTTGTATCTGCATAAATTCCTTGGATAGACTTGGGACAAGCAATGAATATTGTTTTTCTTAATTTTCCTCTTCTACATGAAACACTTGAGGAAACATTCCTTAAATGGATAGATGGTTGATGGATGAATGATGGGTGAACAGTATGATAGATAGTTGGATGATGAGTGGACAGTTGGATGATGAGTGGATGAATAGATGGTGGACAGACAATGGACAATAGCTGGGTGATAGATGAATGATGACGAATGGAAGGATGGATGGATGGATGGATGGATGGATGGATGGATGGATGGATGGATGGATGGATGGAGAATGGATGGATGGATGGATGTATACCTGGATTGATTAGTGGATGCATGAATGGATGGGTGGATAGATGGATGAGTGATGGATGGATGGATGAATGGATGGGTGGGTGGGTGGATGGATGGGTGATGGATGGATGGATGATAGATAGATGGATAGGTGGGTGGGTGGATGGGTGATGGGTGGATGCATAGCTGGATGGATGGATGGATGGATGATGGAAAGATGGATAGGTGGGTGGGTGGGTGGATGGGTGATGGGTGGGTACATAGCTGGATGGATGGATGGATGATGGAAGGATGGGTAGACAGATAGGTGAGTTGATGGATGGATGGATGGGTGATGGGGTAGATGAATATCTGGATGGATGGATGGATGGATGGATGATGGAAGGATGAGTAGACAGATAGGTGGGTTGATGGATGGATGAATAGGTTGGTGGATGGATGGGTGATGGATAGATGCATTGATGGATGGATGGATGGATGGATAAGATGATGGAAGAATGGGTAGATGGATGGGTGGGTTGATGGATGGATGGGTGATGGGTGGATGAATATCTGGATGGCTGGATGGGTGGGTGGGTGGATGATTGGTGGGTGGATGAATGGGTGGATGTGGATACATAGCTGGATGGATGGATACACAGTTTGAGTGTGGGAGACTTGTTCCCTGAGTGAGGACGGAAACCTGGGTGGTGGCTTTAAGAGTTGGGACCTGGTGGGAGGCCGACCCACTGTGGGGCATGGCTCTGAGGAGGAGCAGCAGCCCTCTCAGGCCCCTGGCGGGTTCCCAGGGAGCCAGCTGTTACCACACCCAGCCCCTCCCCATTCCCCTGGGCTCCCGCCACTGCGGTAGCTCCATGTGAGAGGCTCCCTGGACTAAGCCCCTACATTCCGGAAGCCCGCGGCCTCCTCTCTTCAGGCATTTCATTACAGGTCCAGAAGGCGACCACAGGAGTAGGAAGGGATGTGCAGGCAGGGGGATGCAGAAATGACCAGCTCTGAAGCCCCATGGCAGTCGGCTAGGAGAATGGTGTTCAGCACGCCCCCCATGCCGGCAGCACCTGCCGAAAGCACTGCAGCGGCCATCATGCCCAGCTCGCCGTTCCCTGTCTCCTCTAAGGACATGCAAGGCCCTGATGGGCAGAACTTCAGTGTCTGGCCGCCCCTGAGAGAAACCAGCAGCCACTGCCTTGGGGACCCTGTGCTCTTGCCCCCTCGGCTGACCCCAGGCAGGCAGAGCTAAGCCCCCGCCTTCAACCCCCGCCTGCCACTCTAAAGCCAGACTGTCCCGGAGCCCCAGGGTGCTTGCAACACAGCAGAAGCAGTCATAACTCAGTGTTCACCTCAGCAATATCAATAAATAAGGAGAATGAATCTCCTGAAGGGAAATAAACACCCCCTCTCCAGGCTCAGAAATGAAGTTTTCCTTCTGAAGGACAGACTCATCTCTACCAGTCAGCCTCTGTCTCTGAGTGCCAGCTTTTCTCACCAGGCCAAGCCTGATCTGGGGGAGGAGGAGGGGGGGACACTGGATCCCTCCCACTTGTCCTGGCTGAAAGGTTCACCCTGCCTGCCTGCCTCAGGCCGCCAGCAGCCTGCATGTCCAGAGGGAGCCCCACAACCCACGGACGCCAGCCGGAGGGGCCACAGGGGTCAGGGTGCAAGGGTGAGATCCAGCCAGCAGTCTCCTCAAAATGGACCCCCTTGGGGCTGAGTGTGGTGGAGCACTCCTGTAATCCCACCTCCTGGGAGATGGAGATGGCAGAATCAAAGTTACAGGCAAAAAAACTTAGCAAGACCCCATCTCAACTGTGTTGGAGGTGTGGCTCAAGGGCAAGACCCTGGCCTCAAACCCCAGGACTACCAAAAACAAAAACAAAAACAGGAGCTTGCCATGGTGACACAGGCCTATAATCCCGGCTACTCTAGAGGTGCTGACAGGAGGACTGAAGCTGAAGACTGCATGCTCATCGGGTGGGGACCTGGGCCCCCCCCATCTCGATGGTCTGTGGTGGGCCTCCCAGACAGGTCAGGGTACCGAGAAGCTGGGCAGGGCTCACCCTCCACCTGCCTCTGACTTCCCTGCTGGCCTGGGAGATTTGTCACAGCCCCAGGGGAGGGCCATAGGCAGGCCTTCAGGCCTATGCTCCAGGGCACCATGCACCCTGCCACCTGGGAAAAGCCCGGAGCCCAGAGGCTGGCCACCCCCTTAGGCCAGGCCACAGTGACCAGCAGTGGCCCAGGAAACCTGTCCACACCAGGCCCAGCTCACGTGATTGTCCCACAGGGCTGGGGATCAAACCCAAGCCCTGTGCATGCTAGGGCACTGCTCTATCACTGGGCCACGCCCACTGCCAATGAGCTCTGCCCCTGCCACTTGGCCACAACCCCACTCACCAGCCTCCCCCCAGCCACCCCAATGTGCCCCGCCCCTCTTTGGCCACGCCCATTGATGCTGGGCCACGCCTGCTGCTAATGAGCAGTTGGTTGGCCACACCCATACAGGAGCCCCATGGCTACCAATGTGCCCTGCCACACCCCCTCCCGTGAGCCCTCTTTGCCAGCCATGCCCATCATGAGCCCCACAGCTGCCTCCAAGCCACACCCCTAAAGATGAGCCACACCCTGCATGGTTAATCAAACCACTGAGCCACGCCCCCTGCCAGGGTCACACCCAGCAGCTCTAACATCTCCTGGTCTCTCCTTGGACCCAGCCAATCCGTGCATCCTGCATCCTCTGCTGCGGTAAATGCACAAGCTGTAAAAGGCAGATACGCACGCCAGACAAGAGGAGGCAAAGCCACCTAGGGTCTGGGCTCCTTCCTGCCCCGACCCCTCACTTCCTGCTGAGGCCAAGCCAGTTTGCCTCTGGCAGCCCCGGGAACCCTCCTGAGATGTTACACACACGGAGCTGCAAGTATAAAATACAGCTGCAGGCAGGCATGCCGATGCACGCCTGTAATCCCAGCACTTGGGAGGCTGAGGCAGAAAGATTGCGCATTCCAGAACGACATCCCAAGACTGTCTCAACATAAATACATAAATTGAAGAGCCACGGCCGTATGGAACATGCCACTTAAAGGCAAACGCGTGGCAATGCTGGAGGTGACTCTGAAGTGCAAGAAACACATCACTAAGGAAACTGAGTCCAGAATGGATAACCTGGATCCTAGTTCCTCCTTCTTTTGAATGCTGCTTTCTGATCAGGGCGTTGTTTTGTCAGGACGCTGTCCTAGGGGAGTTCTGACACGGTGTCCCCACATTTACTTCTACCCCACCCCACCCCCATCACTCTGAACACCTGAGCTCCACTGGGAGCAGCATCCAAAATACCTGGCAGCCATTGCCTTCTGTCTGGGCAGCTTGAAAGCGCCAGGGGCAAATCAAGAGATGGCTCATAGAAGAGGGTGCCCACATGAGTGGGGACACAGGAGGGTCCCCCTCCCCCTCCCTGTCCCCGGTGGTAAAGACCCAGCCAGCTGGCAGACAGACAGCACACTGTGGACAGGCAGTCTGGTGGGTGGGCCCTGGTGGCCTGGGACTCCCCGGTCCTCCAGCCTCAGCTCCCTGAGTGTGGAGATTACAGGGGTACACCACCGACATGCGATGGCACATTTCAAGACTACTCGTATCCAAGGAAAATGGAGCGCTCCCACTGCAGGTCCACCGGTCCACACAAAGAAGTCATTTTGCCATTATCTGAGCTCTTCCCACAGCCACACCTCCACGGGGTGCCTGGAGCCCAGGCCTCTCCCTCGGGTCCCCAGCCCCAAGGCCGCGCTGGGTGGGGAGCTGCCTCTCACCATCGAGCTCCTCCACGGAGATGTTGGCCAACTGCTCGCTGTCGCTGCCCGCCGAGAGTGAGCGGTTGAGGTAATTCCCCTTGTACAGTAGGCCGGCGGTCACGTGGTGGAAGGGCATCTTCTCCCTGCGGGGACAGCACAGGATCACTCACACCAGGCCACTCACCTGCTCCCCGCCCCTTCCTTCCTGCCCTGTGTTCCGCCCCAGGACCCGCTTCATGCACACTCCCATGATTCCACTTGTCCCCCACGTACCCCCTGCTGCCACCCGAGCCTCAGGCAGTCCCCCCGCCCCCCACTGGGACCTTCTGCCCTGTGTCCACAGCTTGGGAAGGGAGGAGGCAGCACGGGAAGGGGTGGTCTCCCCACCCTGGGGCAGAGGTCCGGAAGAGTCCCAGGCTCCCTCCCCTCACCCCTCCATGGACCTGTAATCCGGGAGGACAGGGACTTCAAGGCCAGCATGGCTAAAAAAGAAACGCACGACCCTACCTGAAAAATAACTAAAAAGCCAATGTGATTAAAAATAAAAAATCAGTCTCTTCCCTTGGAAGTTTCTTAAGCAGTTTGGCAAATTTCTGGTCTCAGATTTCCTAATTTCTCAGCTCTGACGTTGCGATCACAGCACTTTGTCGTTTCTTTTTGCGGCAAAAATCACATCAGGTGGAAACAGCTCCAATAGCACAGCCATTTGCAAAACAGGTCTTTCCAAAGCTCAAGTTCCTTTTAAAAAGCAGTTGTTTTCTTCCAGTCTTTGTTAAAATGGCATCTGTGTCAGATGCCAACAACACCCTCCTCCCGCCCAGTGACCAGAGCCACGGCCCCGCCGGGCCGGCCACACGCTGGCCACACTCTCCACACCACAGCCAGTACTGGAGGTTGAGCCCAGGGCTTGAACTCAGGACCTCTTGCTCTTGCTGGGTGGTTTCTACCCACAGCTGGCCCGCTACCACTTGAGCCATGCCTCCACACCAATTCTTTTCCAGGTTATTTTGGAGACAGAGTTTCAAAGACTTTCCTGCCTGAGGTGGCGTTGAACTGTGATGCTCCAGATCTCAGCTTCCTGAGCGCCTGTCATTATGGACATGAGCTAGGGGTGCCTGGCTTTGAGCAACATTTTTTTCAGGTTTTTGCCCATTTCCTGAGTGTGGCTGCGGTGGAAGCTGGTTGCTATCATCTGCCAGACACGCGGGACCACACGCCAGTACAACAGGCATACAGGCGCGGACCCCTGCCCGCATGGCAGGGTGGGTGTCCACTTCTTGGGTTCACAGAGCAGCCCAGGTGCAGGGACAATGCGGTGCCTTCCCCCCCAGCCGAGGCCCCCATTCCACACCCGCCTGCAGGGTGCCAGCGCCCCACTCCCCACTGTGGATCTGCCAGCGAGACTGTCACTGGACGAAGGGGAGCAGGGCAGGCCTCCACGCGCCACGTGGGAATAATACCCCAGAATCCAGCCCAAAGAAGCCCGACAGGAACAAAGCCAAGACTGCTTACAAGAAGCATAAAGGAAAAATAAACAAGTGCGGGGGGAAAAAAATGTCCACTAAATAATCAAAACCTACAGTGACTCTGTGTGCGTGTATTCAACCCAGCTTTCGCACTTGACACAGTCAAATTAAAAAAAAAAGAAATTTCAAAGGAAATGACTAAGTAACCTCACCAGTATAAAAATATAAACTTCTAGCTACTCTAAAGAGCATAAATAAAAGGGGTAACAGGGAGGGTTAAAAGTGACATGAACAGAAAATTCACAAAACTGGAAAGAACTAAAATAGCTAAAAAAAAAAAATGTGAAAGACAATACTTGGCTTCATAACCAACCAAAGAAAAAGGTTTTTTAAAAAAGAGAGAGTCTGTTACACAGGCATGGAGGTACACGCCTGTAGTCCCAGCACTTAAAAGTAGGCGGAGAGCTGCGAGGTCAAGCCAGGCCTGTGCAGCATATCAAGACCCTGAGAGATGGGAAGGGGGGAATCAGCATTTCTCTATCTATTATTTCTCCTCCCTCTTCCTTCCTTCCTTCCTTCTTCCTTATGTCCTTCCTTCCTGCCTGCCTTCTTTCCTTCCTCCCCTCCCCACCAAACACTGGCAAGCATATAATAGAACCCATACTCCGTGAAGCAACCCTTCAAAGCAACTTAGCAATTATGTGTCAAGTCCAACACATAATTCTTACTCTTTCCCTCAGCAGACTTCTATTGTATACAAAATGGAAAAAAAAAAAAATAAGAAAGAACAAGAAAAGAGAAACCTGAAAATCTGAAATCATCCTGGCCTGTCATCTTAGCTATCCAGGAGGCTGAGATCTGAGGTGAGATCTGAGGATTGTGGTTCAAAGCCAGCCTGGTCAGGAAAGTCCACAAGATTCTTAGCTCCAGTAAACTACTCAGAAAAAGCAGGAAGGAAGTGGTGTTATGGCTCAAGTAGTAGTGTTTCACCTTGAGCCAAAGAAGCTCAGTGCCCAGACCGAGTTCAAGCCCCAGGACATGCAAAATAAAAATATTTTACACCTCTCTCTCTCTCTCTCTCTATATATATATATATGTATATATATACATATATATACATATATATACATATATATATATATATATATATATATATATATATATATAATCAACAGCAAAGTATTCTCCTGTCAGAGTGTGGATGAAGGGAGCTTAAGAACACTTCAACGATAAATCTTTGGAATGTGTATTTTCCTTTTGGGGGTACTCAAGGCCCCAGCCTGTTTTTGTTTTTTTTTCTGGGCCTGAGTGCTCTACCATTTGAGCCACAGCACCACTTTCAGTTTTCTGGTGGTTAATTGAAGATCAGCGTCCCGTGGACTTTCCTTGCCTGAGCTGGCTTTGAACTGCAATCCTTAGATCTCAGCCTCCTGAGTAGCTAGGATTACAGGCCTGAGCCACAGGTGCCTGGCCCAGCCTGTTTTGATGGTACTTAGGGCCCTGCACACATTAGGCAAGCCCCCCGACACCTGACCCCCTCTTCTAGTCATTTGTTTAGGTTGTTTCTCAGCTAGCATTTCATACGTTTGCCTGAGATGCTCTCAGACCTAATGTCTACCTCCACCTCCAAAGCAACTGGGGCTCCAGGCATGAGCCACTGTGCCCAGCCAGCAGTGATTTCACCATTTGGTTATTTGTTTTTTCTTTTGTCGATCATGGGGCTTGAACTCAAGGCTTGGGCGCTGTCCCTCAGCTCTTCAGCTCAAGGTGAGCGCTCTACCACTTGAGCCACAGCGCCACTTCCTGATTTTACCATTTGGATGACTAGAGTTCAGCTCGGGTAGCTACACAGGGAGGGTCTGGCTGGGCAGAGAAGTCTGGGATGGCCCAGCCCAGGCACTAAGAGCTGGAGTGGACAAGGTGAGAAGAGCCAGGGCAGGACCTGCCATGGACAGGCAGCGGCCAGGGCAGACCTTTCTCCATCAGCATTTGCACAGAAAAACATTTTCCCCTTTCCAGGTCTTAAACCCCAAAATGAAGGCTGCCAGTCCACACCCCAGCTAGACATTGCATCCCCACGCACAGGCTCATTTCCTTCCTCCTTCCTTTTCTTCCTTTTTTGTGGTATCAGGGTTTGAACTCAGGGCCTCATATCCACTACCCATGCTCACCCCTGGTGCTTTACCACTTGAGTTATGCCTCCAGCCCAGCTTTTTTGCTGGTTATTTTGCAGATGGAATCTCAAAGACTTTTCTGACAAGACTGAGCCAAGAGCCTCCAGATCTCAGCCCCCTGTGGAGCTAGGATGACAGGCATGAACCTCCAGTTGGAATTTGAAATCGTTAGAACAACAACAACAAAAAATCAGTTTTACAAAGAGAACAAAGCACATGTCCTAAGACCCTGATGAGGAGACAGTTCCCACGGGAGGAGGGAGGGAGGCGGGGTCTTCACAGTGGGGGGTCAAAAGACAGCAAGGCCTAGCTACTCAGGAGGCTGAGATCTGAGGATCCCGGTTCAAAGCCAGCCCAGGCAGGAAAGTCCATGAGACTCTTATCGCCAATAAACCACCAGAAAACCAGAAGTGGCACTGTGGCTCAAGTGGTAGAGCACTCACCTTGAGCTGAAGAGCTGAGGGACAGCGCCCAGGCCCAGAGTTCAAGCCCCACGACCGACCAAAAAAATAGAAGAAAGAAAGAAAGAAATGAAAGACTTTAGCACTCCCTCCAGCCAGCCATGAATGCAAAGGCTCACATATAAAAGCAGGGAAAGATGGCTCCAAGAGCCGAGCGACCCTGGCCCGGCAAGACGGAGATGCAATGGCCGGCAGAGGCCAGAGCCGGGCCCCATCCCCGGAGCATGACACTCGGTCAGCTGCCTGTCCCCCGGCGGCGGCTCCCTCGGATGTAGACGCCAGGGTTCCCACAGCCCTGACTTATTTGCATCCACTTACACTGATTTGTGCTACTCCATTCCTGCATTGCGTTTGTAAGGCCGGGCTGTAAAATGATATGTAGAGCATAATCAGAACTATAAAAAGACGATTACCTACAGCATATGTTTACATTCCTTCCTATACATAATACATGTATAATTGTCCGCTCTGCCGGCAGTGGCTGACAGACGCGTTACAACTGCACACTTGCTCTCCTGAACTCTCTACACCCAGAGCCGCGCTCCATTTCATCTCTACAGAGACATTCACAGGAGTTTAACAACTGAAGCTATGCCCTCCTGGAAGCCTGGACCACAGCTAGCTGCAGGACAGAGACCCCAAAGCCAGGGGTGTGGGGACCCTGTGACCAGGCGGTGGACAAGGGAGGGCAAGCCCTGTCTACGGCTTCCTGTCCACAGCCCCTCACCCAGAGGGAAGTTCAGGGCAAAGGACTGCAGTTGTTCTTACTGAAAGCCATCAGACAAAAGATTCAACTGGCCAGGTGCCCGGTGGCTCCCACCTGTTGTCCTCACTGCCCAGGAGGCTGAGATCAGGAAGACCCACAGTTCCAGGCCAGCCTGAGCAGGAAAGTCCTAAGACCCCATATCTCACTGGAGGGAAGCTGGGTGTGCACAGGTGTCACTGTGGTCAGCTGACTTTGATTCTCCTGTGCTTGTTCTCCGAGCGGCGCAGCTGCCTCACACGGTGGTTATGTTTTGAATTTTCCAAGGAACCTCCATGATGCCCTCCATAGTGTCTACGCTAATTTACACTCCCGCAAGTGTTCCCCTTCCCACATCCAAGTAGACCTGGCTGTCCCAGAAGGATGAGCACCCTCCTAAGGGGAGGGCTGGGGCCAGGTGGGGGCTCAGGGACTCCCATCCCCCCCCCACCCCGGGCTGAGGTTGAAGGTGGCTTATGGATTTGCTGGCCACACGTACTTCTGCATGTGGAAAGCATATCTTCCATATCACTGCCCACCAAGTGCCTGGATTGTTTGTCCTTTAGGTTGGTTAATTTTCCAGGATCCTGGCATATTGTGGATATTAATCTCCTGTCCAATGGACATCTGGAACAAGGCTTAGTATTTATTGATCCATAGCTAAATGTGGAAGGATTTTACTCTAACAGATTTGTACACCGTTCTCTGAAGACCCCTGTGTGCTGAGTTCTGTGTGCAGTACTGAGCTACAGTTCCACTCACTTTGTCGTCTATGTCATACTCAGAGTCTTAGACCACTTCCCAAAAAGACAGGAGAGCTGGTCGCCAGAGACACGGCCTCTTGGGACGGCAGGGTCTGTTGCCGGGGCCCAGCACCCATCCTGTGGTTTCTAGAACAGCCATTCCCTAGCAGCCAACCCAAGCTGCCTGCTCTAATAGATCCCATTCTCCAGGGGGGACAAAACATGTCTTCTCATGGTCTAGAACCTGGAAATCCAAGATCAAGATGGCAGCATGGCGAACTCTGGTGATCTCCCTTCCCTCACCCCCTCTCCCTCTCCTCCTCTCTCGCTTGCACACAGCAACCTTCCCCCCATGTCCCAAGGCAGGAGACAGAGCAAGCTCCTGGAAGGCTATAGCCATAAAGGTCCACACTGCATCATGAGGGGCCACCACAGGCCCTTGTCTAACCCTGCTCACCTCCCAGGCCCATCTCCAAATACACTCCCAACTGGACTGAGCTGCCCTAGCACCAGAGCCACGGGAGCCACGGGAGCCACGGGAACCAGGGCCTTTGACTGGCAGGGGAGAGGCCATGGCACAGCAACACAAGTCAGTCTGCAGGAGAGCAAGTGTGGCCAAGCCCGCCAACCCACGTGGGAGTCAAACAAAACCTCTGTGGCTTCTTTGCTTTCTGTAATTTTCCCCCCCGGTTCCATTGATTTCTACAGATGTAAGGTCACTGCCTTCTTCCATCTCAAAGAGAATTCACCCTTTTAAGTCCCGGCTTTGAATGTACCCACATGGCGCGGAGAGTCCGCACTGCCTCACTAGTCCTGCATTATCCTAGTACCGCCCCAGAGGTGTTTTATTTAAGAGCACAGTACACCTAGGATGGCAGCAATCATTCCTGCTCACTAATTGATTGATTCCACAGGCGTCACAGTGTCTAATGGTCACTAGGTGAGACACCAGTGAATGTCCGAAAGACATCGTCTCTAAGGTCAGGGAGTCAGTGGGCACGCCCACAGAGAAAATACGGAAGAATCATAACCCTGTTTGCAAATAAGTGATTGTGAGGAAGAGAGGGTTTTCACACTGCCCCATGCAAGAGGCCCCTTGTTTGTTTATGTTTTGCAGTACTCAGGATTGATCTCAAGGCCTTGTGCTTGCTAGGCAGCTGGGCCATGCCTCCTGCCTTTTGTGCTTTTATTTGGGTCTTGCTCTTCAGATAAGGTCTTGAGTTCACTTTGCCCACACTCACCTCCAACCTTGATCTCTCTGCTTCCTCAGCAGCTGAAGTTCCAGGCCCACACCGTGGCACCTGGCTCGACCAGCCATCTTTAAATGTTCTAAAGGATCTATTTACACCGTAAGGATCATCTTGTTAATGTCCATTAATTGTATAACGGGGTTTCGCTGTGCCGTTTGTTAACTTGTTTTAGCCCTGTCTGGCCAGAAGAGACCTGAATAGATGCATGGAGAAAGACACAGGAGAGCCGCTTCACTTGGGCTAATTTACATGAAATGAAGAGCACACAAATTATATCCATTCAATCTGTCCTCCCCTCGCATAGGGATCTGAAATTTGCTTGATGCTCTTGAGATGATGGCATCAGAATGTTTGGAAATATGGTGCCAGCCCAGAGTGCGGGGACGGTGTTGGTTTCTTGAGGCTCCTCCCAGGGATGCTCCACTGCCGGGCACGAAGCCCCTCCATCCACCTGCCTACACAGATGCACCCTCACAGGGCACGGGCCGCAGCCGCCTGGTCAGCCTATGGTCCGGATGCCCTGGGAAGGTGCCACTGGGCACTGGGCCCCTGCCGAGGGCAGCCAGAACACCACAACTGTGCGCCAAGACATCCCAACCCTGGGCAGAAGACAGACACCCCTGACATCTGCCAGCACAAGAAGGTCCCAGGCGGAGGACTCAAACAGCAATGACAGAGCCCACAGGCAACCTGACACAGAGAGTTCCAGGAGATTTCACGTGAGCCTGTCACCCACTACCCGCCCTGCACCAGGGCCCAGGGATGTGTGCTTTCCCACACTCACAAGATGGGAAAAGCAACACAACCCGCCAGACACAACCAGACAATGCACTGTGGGGCCATGCCCTCCCCAAAGTGAGTTCAGAGCCCCACACTAGGTGCAGTGCCCCGAATCCAGCACCCCAAATCCACACCCCAAATCCAGCCATGCTCCAACTCCAAGCACCTGGTCCCTGAAGCAATACTTGAACCGACTTTCTAGACCTGCCTGGAGTGGTTCTGAGAGACAGAGACAGAGACAGACGGGAGAGCACGCAGAACTCATCCGGAGCAAGAGTGGAAGGTGCGTAAGGCACATGGAGGCTCCAGTGGAGGCAGGGCCTCTGCTCTCGGAACCACACACGCATCCATCTGCAACTACAGCAGAGGCCAGCGGCAGCTCAGGGAGCCCCAGGGTTCAGGCTTCAAGAAAGGTCCCTCTCCCTTGGTAGAGCATGGGGGACAGAGGGGGGGGGCACAAGAAGAGGGAATACACCTTAGGTGTCAGAGGCCCAAAAGAGATTGGACATAGGCTGCAGCCTCCAGCCTGAGGCCACGGCCAGCCCGGGAGCCCCTGACAGAGGGCATTGCAGGGCAGCGGTGAATCAGCAGACAGGGTCGACAAACAAGACAGCAAGATTGTCCGCGGCTGTCTGCCTGCAGCCCTGGCTCTAGCCTGCGTCCATGCTTTACCCGGGCCAAGGCACTGGAGCCTTCCCACCCTTCCCGACACGGCCTCAAGCCCCGGGTGCAGCCAGTAGGAGATTTCACCTGGCCCGGCCTGGCCTTCCTGCTGTAACCAGGCCCAAGGCTCTGACTGGACACCAAGAGGCTTGGCATATGACAGCGAGGACACCCTGAGGCCCCAGCAGCACCCCCACCCTGGTGATATCCCCCCATACCTGGTCTGTTCCTGAGGCCTCCGGCACTGGGACCCAGAGTTCTCGGGATCCTCTCCCAAACGTCAATGGATGACACCACACAACACACCGAGGCATACGTAATTGAGCAAAGCAAAAAGCAACCTGCGCACACCTGCTGGAACCCAGATACCACCATCCAACAGTTCAAACCCATGAGGCCTTCAGATTTAACAAAAGGACCCCGGGCCCAAAGCATGTGCTGGCGGTGGGTGCTGTGGGGAATGGAGGGAGGCCTCTGGAAAGAGTCCTCAGGAAGGCTCCGCCGGAGCCCAGCTGTGATGTCTGCGCTGGGGCCCTGTGTCTTCCAGTGGGGGTGAGCATCTCTCCACAGCATCAGGGGGACACTGGTCCCCCAATGCGGACATCACAACCCCCGTGGAAAACAGAAGCCACAGCAAACAAGGACCTGCGGCCACACGTCAGCCTGAACCCCAACCACTACGAGTGCTCTGTGTCAGTGACGTGAAGAGCGAATCTTAGAACCCAGCATGGAGAGAGCTGGAGGACCATGGTTCGAGGCCAGCACAGGCAAAAGTTTGTGGGGCTCCATCTCAACCCATAGTTGGCCGTGGTGGTTCACACCTGTCATCAGCTACTCAGGAGGCCGAAGATCACTGAGGCCAACCCGGTAAGACGTGTGTGAGACCCCACCGATTGCAGGAAGCATACACAGTAGGAGCAAGAGCTGGGTGTACACACAAGACTTTACCTCAGACACAAGCAGCACAGAAGAGGGCTGGAGGCGTGGCCAAGCGGAGGAGCACCTGCCTGCGAGCATGAGGTTCTCGGGCTCCCTCCACAAAAGCAGCTGTGCCTGTCACAGACCTGGGGCCACCACCCCCAGGGGGCAGGGAACCCCCGAAGGGCGCATGGTATGGGAAAGGCGGAGAGACACACACTAGGCCAGGAACTGAGGCCACAATGAACTGCCACGGGCGGAAATGCATGGAGGGCCCACGTGGAGACACGCGGAGGTCCTGCCAGTGATGAGACAGCTGAGTGGGTCCTTCCCACAGGTGTCAGAGAACCAGCAAAGCCTACGATGCTCCTGGCAGGTTGAGCATCCTTCCCCAACACAAATCTCCGGCTCTGAAATATGCCCCTGCCCTGACACCACTGAGTTCTGAGACAACACAGCATGCGGAAGATTCCACCCTGCCCGTGTGCGAGGGCTGCGGGCATCGCCAGCCTGTGGGGACCAGGTGTGTGTGAGGCGTACTGAATACCATGTTTAGGCTTGGACCCATCCTCAAGAACTCTCACTCTGTGTGTGTGCGCGTGCGCATGCGCACATGCGCATGCACTCCACAAGTCCAACAAAATCCAAAGTCCAAAACACCTCTCCAAGCATCTCCATGTTTCGTTCTTTGACAGACACTTGCTAACCCCTAGAAGAGCAGCCTGCAGGGCTGCGTACAGCACACATGCCTGAAACCCCATCTATTCCAGAGACAGAGGAAAACATGGTGGCTCAAGGCCAGGTGTGGCAAAGTTACCAGAACCACCTATCAAAGTGCAGGCTGAGCGAGGGGGCTCACACCACGTCAGGCTCCGCCTCTGTCTCCCCCGGCTATGTGGGGGTGGTGTTAGGAGAACCATGGTCCATGCTGGCCCAAGAAAGAAGCAAGAGAGACCCTATCCGAAGAAAAACCAAAGTGAAAGGAGGCAGGGGTGTGGCTGAAGTGTTGGAGTGCCTGCTTTGCAAGGCCCTGAGTTCAAGTCCTAGTGCCGTCAGGAACCACTGGGTGGCAGCCCAGCCCAGGCAAGGTGACCAGGCCCCAGGGATGAGGATGGTGGGGAGGATCCTGGCTCAGCCCACAAGCCTCCAGGGTATCAGGGACAACAGAGCACAGCTCAGCCCCAGGAAGCCTCTGTGGGAGATGGTGGAGGGAGAGATGTTCCCAGTGGGTCTGCGGCCCACGGGGGGGGGGGGTGGAGGGGAAGTGCTCCACAGGGCAGAGAACTGAGCAACCACAGCCAAGGCCGGGGGCAGCTTGTGATGCTTTTCAGCAGCAACAGTAACCGCCCTCCTTCCCCCTCTCCCCCCATTTATCCACAGCTCTGCTTACAACAGCCTCAGGGACCCGCAGTCAGCCACTGCTCCAAAGTACTAACTGGAAACTTCCAGAAAGAAACACCTGACGTGTGTGTGATCAAACCACACCACAATACAAGGGTAGTCAGGCAGTCGGTTTGGATATGCCCAAGAGGAACCATGAAATGCTGCTAACTGGACACAGTGACTCCGGCCTGTAATCCTACTCACTTGAGAGGCAGAGACCAGAGGATCATGGTTCAAGGCCAGCCTCGGCATACAAGTTTGTAAGACTACACCTTACTCAGGGACTGAGCAGTGTGTACACACACACACACGCCATCCCAGCTAAGAGGAAGCACAATGGCTAGGCCCGCCTGGGCATGAAGTGTATCCTACCTGAAAAATAACCAACATGAAGAGGGGCCAGAGGCCTGGCTCAAGGGGTAGAGCACCTGCAGGGGAAGCTCAAGCCCTAGCACCACCCAAGGAAAACGGTTCCATCGAGCAAGGAAAAGTTCTCGAGAAGGAAAGGGCACAAATGTGGCTGCTGAGAGGCTTTGGTGAGAAGGAGCCACCCATCTTATAAATTCACACTGCGCACTCTCTGTCTCTCTGTCTCTGTTGCTCCCTCACACTTCCCACATAAACATCAGGCTGGAAGAAGGAAGACACACAGGCATGACGGAAGTTGTGGCCAGCTGGTTCGGGTGGAAATGTGCAGTAGCCGGGCAAGGTCTTCCCTTGGTTGCAATTGTTAGAGCATTTCATTAGTCTCCATTCTAATCTTGTTGTTAGCTGTATTCGCCAGTGTTCATTGCTCCCTGGGTCCAACTTAGGAAAAAACTTAGGTTTATCATGTCTACGTTCATGTAGTGCTGGGGTACAAGCACCTTGCCAGGGTCTCAGAGCACGGGTGAGCTGGGATCATGCAGGAGTCTCAGGGCACAGGCAGGGGTGAGCTGGGCTGGTGCATTGGTGCCCTGTGCCAGTCACCACGCCCACCAGCCCTTGGCTGCAGGAGGACCCCTGGGCCCCTCAGTGTGAGTGACTTAGGGCAGATGACTTCTGCAAGCATTAGCTGTGATGACGCGGGCTTCGCTCTCCCGTTCCCAGGCCTCCTCCTCTCCTATTTAAAGACGCTCTCTGGGGAGAGACGCCCACCTGCCTGCTCGAGACCCCAGGGCCACGCGCGCTGCCGTCACATCCCATCAGTAAGAAAATGTCGCTGCTGACGCTGACATGCCGTCTTGGGAGCCTGGCACGGGAAGAGCAGACCAAAGGGCCCACGGAAATGTGACTTCTGAGTCATGGTGGCTGTGACACGTGCCAGGCGCCTGCACGTCGCCAGGGCTCTGTCTCCACGCAGGAAGACTATTCTGGGTGGGAACGGTGCCAGTAAAGGGTTCTGGGTGAGGCAGGGCAGCTTGCGTCAGGCCCCACCCAGAACACACTGTCAACTCCATGCTGGAGGCCCGGCCATCCATGTACCTCACGGGATGTTGGTGTGAGGCTGGAGAATCAAAGCCACATCTCTCGACTCTCAGCTGAGACCTGAGTGAGGACCCAGGCTAAGGCTCAGATCTGAGAGGACCCAGGCTAAGGCTCAGATCTCAGAGAGGACCCAGGCTAAGGCTCAGATCTCAGAGAGGACCCAGGCTAAGGCTCAGATCTGAGAGGACCCAGGCTAAGGCTCAGATCTCAGAGAGGACCCAGGCTAAGGCTCAGATCTCAGAGAGGACCCAGGCTAAGGCTCAGAGCTGAGTGAGGACCCAGGCTAAGTTTGGGTCCTGGCAGGGACCCGGCTGGGGCTGTCCTGGCAGGGAAAGGTAACACCAGCTGTGGTTGAGGGCAGGCCTCTGCCCTGAGCTGCCAGCACCTAATGAGTTGAAGAGACGCCACAATATAGGCTTGAAAACTCCTCATCCAGTGGCCAGCCCTGCTGCTTTCTGCTCCAGAGAGTGCCTGAATAAAAAACAACTACTATGTCAGATGATTTAACAAACTCCAATCATCGTCCTTCCTGCAGGGGGCCACTTGCCTTGCGAGGCCCGGTGAAGATGAAGATTTGAACCAAGTCGCCCACCCCTGCGTATGCCTGGGTCTGTCCCACACCCCAGTCAGAGCTCAGCTGTGCCCTGGCTGCATTCCGCCTCCTCACTGGCAACACGGGGAAGATGCAAGCAAAGCACGGGTACCTCACACCTGCAGTTTTGCCTACTTGGAGGTGGGGGTCAGGAACTACCTGGACCAAAAGACCCTTTTCCAACTGACAGCGGGGTACAGTGTGAGCACCTCTCCTCCTGTTATGTGGGGTGCTGACTGGGAGGATCGCAGTGCTAAGCCAGCCCAAGAGAAAAGTCTAAGAGACTCCACCTCAAGGGAAGAAGCTGGTGTGTTTGGTATGCCTGTGTGCCATGTGTGAGTGTGCATGTGTGGTGTGTGTGCATGTGTATGTGGTGTGTGTGCATGTGTGCCTATGTATACTTGCACCTGTGGACGTGGGGGTGGGTGCTGGTGTGCACATGTGTATGCCTGTGTATGCAGTGTGTGTGATGTGTGTGCCAGTGTATTGGTATGTTTGCATGTGTGTGCATGTGCGATATGTGTGCACACGTAGTATGTGTGCATGCAGTGCGTGCAGTGCATGTGCGTGTTTGTGCACACATGAGTCACCGGTACGGCAGGCTGGCAGCAGGGCCGGTGGTTTGCAGACGCATGGGCCCCACGGCTGCCTGGGTGTGGGGTGCAGATGTGTGAGCGGCTCGTCAGCTATGAAAATGTTTACACAGTAATTAGACGTGCCATCAGTACACAGACGGATTACACTTTGTGGAAGGAATGAGCACAGCGAGGCCTCCTCGCGCCGGGCTTTGCAGGAAGGGACACCAGTACCAGGCGCGGAGCCCCAGCTGAAGTGGACGCCTTTGACTCGGTTCCAGCACCAAGTCTCCTCATCCTCACCTCCACCCTTTCTAACCAAGGCCCCAAGCCCCAGATCAATCCAAGTCCCACCATCCACCATACACACTCACCCTTCCCTTCACTAGGGAACCGCACTTAATTGAAGTAGTGATAGGAAAGTTACAGAACATGGCTGCAGTCCACAAGCCCACTTACACCCCAAACCCTCCCTGGCCACGAGGTTACCCGGTACACTGTGGCCCTTGCAGACACAGGGCAAAAATGACTCTCTATTTCTTTTCCTGTTTTCCAAAGATAATATTCTGTTGCATAAATAAATATGCCACCAAAATAATTAGCCTCGCTGCATAATTTGCACTTGGAAGTTTTCCTGTCGCCTGACTTTTGTTAATGAAAAAGTACAAGTGATTTGTCACCGTGATACAATCCTTTGGGATCCTGGGTGAGAGCAATAATGTTTAATGCTCAGAGATGAGTTTTTAATGAATATCTAATTGCTCTATTCCTTATAAGTGTAAATCACACTCTCAGTAAACACTGAGTTCTAAAAAGGAAAGGTTGGGGGTTCGAGTTTCCTAATAAACTTGTTCCAAGGGGGAGTGAAGTCGCCGGTTCCAGTCTGCAAAGGAACTCTGGGGTGACAGCTGACAGGGCCAGCCGCTAGAGCAACCTCGAAAGCCAAGCAAGTCTAGACGGCACATTTGAAATGCACAGAAGGAAGATGGGGCTGGCAGAGGAAGACAGTCAGTCCCTCCACACATTTACACCTTCACTGTGTCTTTTTTTTTTTTTCCTAGTTGTGGGGCTTGAACTCAGGGTCTGGGCGCTGTCCTTGAGCTCTTCAGCTCAAAGCAAGCACTCTACCATTTGAGCCACATCGCCACTTCTGTCTTCTGGTGGTTAACTGGAGATAAGAGTCTCACAGACTTTCCTGCCTAGGCTGGATTTGAACTGTGATCCTCAGATCTCAGCCTCCTGAGTAGCTAGGATTACAGGTGTGAGCTACCAGCAACCAGCTTTCATCGAGTCTTTAAGTGCTTCTCTACAACAGGATTGCCAGACTGGGCATTGTGTACAGCTCAGCGCAGCAGGCTGAGGCGGGGGGGGGGGGGGTGTGCGGGGGGGGGAATCGCAGCATGGGCTGCGCGGCCAGATGCTGCCGTCTCAAATGCGAAGAACGTGAAGGGCCGCAATGGTCGAGAGCACTGCACCACACCGACACGATCAATGGGAAAAACGAAGTAAAGAAAGAATGTTTACTCTCCTAATTAAAAACCAGTTTGTAAGCTTGGAGGAGCCCCATGCAAAATGAGCAACCTATTTTCTGACCCAATCAGAACCATGGAACTATGGGGCGCTAACATCTCCAAAAACAAGTGCCAGGAAAAGTATTGGGTGTAATTCTCTGACACGCACCACTCGACGCGATTGTGATAGCAGAGTTGGTATTGTATAATAATAAAAGAGATATGTGCTCTCATTTAAAAAAAACCACTCATCCCTCATGCCAACACTTCTGGACACGCTGCTAACATTTTTTGGTCCATTTCTTTCCATGGTTCTTCTATAAGCCATGCTGAAAGCCCACACTACACGGAGCTTTATGTGCCCACATTTAATTGGCACACTAAAAATCACTAAATTAAGGTCAGAAAAGCATTTTCTGCCCATCTGCTACTTTTAAACACTGCATTTCATTTTACACTCTGGGGGATGAATACTCACTTTATTGTACTGAGCTTGTGCATACAGGGTGCGTAGCTGCCAAAATGATCTTCAGAAAATATAAATTAAATCATGTCACAAACGTATCTCAAAACCTCCCAGGGCCCCTCCAGCCTCAGAAGCCAGCCCTCCCCCATGAGCCACGCCTGCCTTGCTCAACACATCCCCTGCGACACTGGCCTCCTTCCTGTCCCTCTCACTTCCACCGGGGCACCTTTGCGCTGGCTACCCCGCTGCATGCAGCTTCCTGTCTGGGCCCAGCCTCTCCCTTCATGTCATCCTGGTATTGATGTAAATACAGCCCCTTGGCGAGACCGCTCCTGTTCACCCCATCTGAAACAGCCCTTGCTCCTCCATTACACCCTGTAATTTTATTTCTATATTTCACTTTTTTAATTACGATGTCTTTCATCTCTAGAACAGGGGAGCATGACCTCTGTCTGTCTAATTCACCATTTTCTCCAGTACTTAACCCACAAGTGCATGGGCTGAGTGTAGGACAATGGAGGAAGTAACCCACTTTAGCAGGCCGGACTGGCCAGGGGCCCCTGACGGACGATCTCTAAAGTAGGTCATGTGGGCCCAAAGCTCCCGCCAGCCACCCTGGGGAGGGGGAACACCAAAAACTCCTCCTGGCTCCATCCAGACCTCGCTGCTACCCAGACCCAAGCCTCCCATCCCTCGGCACCCCTCGTCTGCTAACAGTCCTGCTGCTGTCCCTTCCGGAGACAGGGATCCCCAAAGTCCATGTCACCATCTCCTAGTATGACTTCCCCACCCCCCCCCGAACCCAACCACAGCCTCTCCTCATCCTGACCACCTCCCAAAAACCTAACCTGAACCTGAGCTCTGGGCACCCCGGCAATGCCAACCGTGCTAAGGAACCGGGCAGAAGGATAATGGGACACTGACAACACCACGCACCTCCATGGCTTACCACTGGAGGAGCCCATGGGCCATCCTTGCCATGGGACTCTGGCCTGCGTTGTCCTGCCTGTGGTCTGTCCCTGCCTCTCTGTGCCCCCTGCAGCCCCAATGGTCACCACATCATTGTCCCCTGGGGAGAAATAGGGGTTCCTGGGCACAACCAAAGGATCCAGCCCCCCCCCCCCGCCCCTTCTCCTGCTCTCCCTTGCCTACAGCTTTAAGCTCTAGGAACATCAAACACCAGCTCCTTCATCCCTCCCCCCCCCCGCCCCCATGCCCCTGCCCTCTGCCCCTGCCTCCACGCACTGAAGCACCCACTCCCACCCAGCTAGTTCACCAGCACCTGTGGCTTGTCACACAGCCCCTCTGTCCCCCAGGCATGCTGACTGCATCTGACATGCCCCCCATCTGCACACATTACAGCAGCCCATGACAGCCCATCCATCTCCCACCCCACGACCAGCACGCAGTGAGTCCTTGCTAGTGTTCTGATTAAAACTATAATTCACCCTGAACCCCAGTTGCAGGCAACAACCGCACCCTAGTTTCTTTCTTCCTAATCACATCCAGAACTGGTCAGATGGAGGACCAGGCCAGTGCGGCGTGCAGGTTCCGGGGAGCCCAAGCATGTCTCCTCGGACCCCCTGCACAGAGGCTTCAAGCAAAGGGAGCAATGCCACCTGCAGCAGCCAGCGTGGGCGCACACAGCCGCGTTCACACAGGGGCTCTGCAGAGTCAGTACCAGCAATGGGAATGAAACAAAAGCCTTTGACCCAAACCAAGCTGGGCTCAGGGCTCCACAGGGCCCCAGTGAGGGCTGGGGAGGCAGCTGCCTCTGGCCTGGGACTCTGCATCCCAAGCAACAGCACCAGCCACAGCCTCTGAGATATAGATTCACTCAACAAACATAGAACACCACACTGCGTGACTGACGCTAAGCCAGGCCTCGTGGGTGAGAGGTCACCACAATTGGTTCAGACCTGAGCAAGCACTGGGAAGGAACCCAGGCCCAACCTCAGACGCAGCCCTAACACCCAGCCAGGTCCCCATGCAACTGCCAAGTCTGGAAACTCGAGGGAGCTCCAGTGGGAAGGGTCTGGCCCACAAGGAGAGTCCAGAAAGGTCTTCTTCCATAATTACTGCAAGCGAGGCTTTTCTCACAGTACCAACTAGTGCCTTCTCTGCCAACCAGCAAGTAGCTGGTGCACACAGCCAGCTGTGGGGTACACACTGGTAACTTCAGATACATGGTGGCAGAGACAAGAGGACCCCAGATTCAGTATCCTCCCTGGGCAAAGTTAGTGAACTTTGGTCTCAAAAAGAAAAGAAAAAGAAATAATAGGGCAGACGTCCTGTCCCAAGTGGCAGTGTTTGCCCAGCGTATGTGAAGCAGGAGATTTGATCCCAAACACCACACACATACATGCACGCATGACTCTATGCTACACTCACACGCATACGCATACACACATACGCATACATGCTCACACACACGCAGACAGGCTACTGTGCTTCTCCATGGAACCAGCTAAATGAAGTATTTTCCTTCTTTAAAACAACCTGGGTCCCGGCTTTGCCAGAACCTGGTGGCACTGGTCATGAGACTCTTGGGCACCATGGTGGTCAGATCTAAGAGGATTCTGTTCTCCTACAAGGAAACCCCTAGAGGTAAGAATTTCGGGGTTTTGTCTGGACAGGTGCCCCATGACCAAGCCTGGCTCCTTAAACATGGGGGCCATTGTTCCCCACTACCTGGCAACTACTCCCCAAACCCACCAACCTCAGGCACCCCTAGACTGGGGGTGGAGGGGCATCCACTGCCTGACGGCTAGCCAGAATGTGTGTGATGAGCCAGAAGTGCCTGTTAATGGAGAAGGGGTGAGACTAGGGAGGGTCAGAATGGGCCTCCACCAACCTCAGGGACTCAGGTAGCAAATTAAGCCAAGGCAGGGGCTGCGGCTGCACAAAGCCCGGGGACCTGCCCAGCACCAGCACCGCAGAGCAACAGCAACCCCTCCCATGCCTGTCCCCAGCACCCCTTCCTTTCCTTATTATCAAAAATAAATAAACACCAACACGCCCATCAGGAGAACGAGATTTGTGCTTCTGAGAAAGCTGGTGTGAGCCTCAGCCCTGCACAGCCGTCACCTGCTGACCCCACAGCCCACTGCCCAGCAGTCAGGAAAGGACCGGCCCAAGTGGCCCCTGGAAGTCAGTGGGTACATAAGGTGGAAATCCCCCCTTCCTCCCCAGGAAGGTCATCTCAACTGCACTAACCAGTAAGGCCACTCTAGCCTGCAGATCATCACACCCCACCGCGGGCCCGGAAAGCCTCTTTTGTCATTTTTTTCATAAAAGCAGAATCAGCACCTGGGGAAGGTGCACTGGGGGCAAAGGGCCTGGGTCCAAGAAGGACGCCCTCTCCTCCCCTCTCCCTTCCTCTCCGGTGTCCTCTTCCTTGCCCTCCCCTCTCTCCCCTCCCTTGCACTCCCCTCTCCCCTGCCCTCCCCTCTCCCTTCCTCTCTCCTCTACCTCCCCGCCCTCCCCACTGGACCACCGCGAGGTGGGCTCCACGGTGGGCGCACGTGGCCGCTCCCGGCCGGCTCAAACTACCTGCTGCTGCCGGCGCCCCGCGGCCAAGTGGGGCCAAGTCGGGAAGTTCATCCCCGCCGCGGGCCGGGAGGCACCGGACCCGGATCCGAACCGCAGGGACACGCGGAGCGCGGGCGGCGCCAGCGCGCGGGGCTTGGGGTCCGGGTCCCCGCGGGGCCGCCCAGGCCTCCCGGGCTTCCCGCGGCGCGCGCACCCTGAGCGGGCCAGCGGCTCCCCGGGCGCCGGGGCTGCCGGCGGGGACCCCGGCCTCCCCCGACCCCGGCCGCCATGGCTCGGCCGCGGGGGCCCGGATGGAGCCGGAGGCTTCCACGCGCGGCGCTGCGGTTCCTCCACCCCCCACGCACCGAGGCTCGGCCGGCCGGGACCCCGGTGGGGCCGCCCGGGATTCCGGGTCAGCCCGCGCCCCCCGCGCCGCGGACCCGAGCCGGGGAGGACGCTGAGCCCCGGCGCCCCCGGCGCGCTGGGTGCCGGCATCGGTACCAACAGGTTCGGGAGGCGCCGTCCGCAGCCCGGGGACCGGGCGGGGACGGGGACCGGGCCGGGGACCGGGACGGGGAGGCGGCGCCACTCACCTCTGGCCGGGCCGGGGCCCCGCAGCCTGGCCGCCGGGCGCCTCCGCGGCGCGGGGCGCTGCTTCCTCGGCTGGGCGGCGATGGAGGCGCGGCGGGCGGCGGCGGCGGCGGCGACGGCGGCGGCGGCGCGGGGCCGCTCACACCCCCCGCATCCTCGCGGCCGCGGCCCGGCGCGGGCCCCGGGTGGCTGGCGGCGCGGTGCGGGGCGCGGCCCGCCGGTCCTCGTCCCCCGCTCCGCGCTACCCCTCCCGCGGCCTCGGCCCGCGCGGGCTCAGCCCATGTGCCCGGCCGCCCTGCGGCGCCCCGGAGCCCCGTGGCCGAGGCCCCGCCGGAGTTGCGCGCCCCGGAAACTCCATGCAGCCCGGGCCTCTCCCCGGCTCCGCCCCGCCGGGCCCGGTCCGCGCTCAGCGCCGCCGCGGGCCAGACCCGCCCGCCGTCCCCGCCCGCGGCTCCCCGCGCAACCTGAGGAACGCGGCGCGCGCGCGCGCACGGGCACACGTGGGCGCACGGGCACGCATGCACACGCGCACACACGTGTACATGGGCCCATGTGTGCACGCATGGGCGCACCCGGCAAACACACGCGCGCACGTGGGCACACATGTGTGCATACTCGCGCGCACATGGGCACACACGGCGGGCACACGCGCCGCGCGCCGGCCTCCTTCCTTTCCCCGCAGGGCCGCCGCCCACGTCCACCTGCGGCCGCCGCCCCTCGGTGTGGGCCCAGCGACCCCCGCTCCGCTCTTTAGCCTGCGCGCCTCTGCACCTGCGTGGGGCCCAGGGAAGCAGGTGGACCGGCAGGTGCTAACACCGGGAGGGAGCTCCAGAGGGCTCCGGCCACCAGGCACCATGCGGGGAGGGGCAGCCGCGGACGGGCCTGCGAGCCCACCCCGCCCTGGAACCGCCCTCCTCCAAGGTCATGGGGCATCTGCCAAGAGGAGGAGGTTCGGGACCAAGCCTGAGCTAAACACTCTCCACACTGCCTGCGGCTGCCCAGCCTGACCCCTGCCGGCCCCACCACACGCCCCCTGACCCCTGCCACCCCACACCACACAGACTTTCTGTATCCCCAGCCCCAGCCTTCAGGGCCTCAGTGAGTCTGAAGGTCCTTTTTCTGGCTGCCTCCCCCGTGCCCAGATGCTGACTCCATACACAGCACCACTAGAAGCTGTCTCATCAAGAAGAGGAATCAGACATCAGGTGGGATCTCTGCTGCCCACAGGCCCGGGAAAGCCAGGCTGCCTTTAGGCTGACCTCCTCTCCTAGGCCCCCAGGGGCAGAGTCTGCTCCCCCCCCCCCAGTCCCAGAACCAAAGAAGAGAGATGTGAGCATCGCCCCAGGGAGGGAGCAGGCCAGGGGCCTCCATCCCAGCAGCTCAGCCTCACCTGTCCACCCAAGGGAGACAGAGTCTGGCGCATGTCCCATGCCTTCTGGCTGGAGGCCGGGCACAGGCTCAGATCCCCCCACATACCCCACTCCACCCCTTGGGCCCCAACCTGTGGTGGGTGGCACTGGCCTTCCTTGAGAGCTGGTGCTCAGTGCCTTGTCCAGACCCTGTTCTGCGTGTGCCCTGTACAGGGCCCAGGAATCCCTTGTGAATGGCACACGCTGTGTCCAGCTGTGGACACAGCTCACAGCAGCTGGCACACCGTAGACACATGGGGGGGGCAAGGATTTTTTTCCCCAGAATACCAAGCCCAACAACTTCAAAAACAGAAACCCAGCTAGGCACTAGTAACTCATGCTTGTAAAACCAGCCACCCAGGAGGATGAGATTGGAGGATGGAGGTGTGAAGCCAGCCTGGGAAGACAAATCTGAGAGACTTTCATATCCAATTAACTATCCAAAATCAGGAAGCAGAAGTATGGATCAAGTGGTTGAGTGCCAGCCTTAAGGGAGAAAGCTGAGCGAGCCCCTAGGCCTTGAGTTCAAGACCCAGCACTAGCACACAAAAACATATACATCTACAATTCCAGTTAAAAAAAAAATTTTTCTATACATCTGAAGGTGAAATAAAGAGGTTTTCAGGTAAAAAAGTAATAATAATTTAAATGAATCCATAGCCATCCAACTCAAGAAAATCTCAACCCTAGGACCTGAGAGTAAGACCAAATATGAAATGGCGTGTGTGATTATCTTCAGCTGTCTTCAAAATTACTAGATTAAAAAAAGGCAATGAGCTACAGCAAACTGGACAGATACAGGAGGTTAAGAGGAATAACTGAGAAGATCTCACATCAAAGAAGGAACAATGGCCAAATAACAGTTAAGATAAATAGAAAAAAAAGAGAGAAAGGTGGTAGATTTAAACTTAAAATATATTGTGACCTTCACTTAGAGATTTTAATGCTATAATTAATAGGAAAAGATGATAAGATGCACCCATACACTGTCTACAAAAAGACACCATAAACATATAAGCACGAATAAGCTTTGAAAGCACAAGGCTGAAAAAGATAAATTGTGAAAACGGTTCTTGTTCTGGCAGAACTGAGGTTGAACGGAGGGCCTCCCATTTGCTAAGGCAGATGCCCCTCCACTTAGGACTGGAGTTTGAACTTGGAACATGGTGTTTGCCAGGCAGGAAATCCACCACTTCCCCCACATTCCCAGGCTTTGGGGCTCTGGTTATTGCTAAGACAAGGTCTTGCTTCCCTCCCTTCCGCCCCTGGTTGTGGGGCTTGAACTCTGGGCCTGGATGCTGTCCCTGAGTACTTCAGCACTCTACCTATTGAGCCACAGTGCAACTTCCAGCCCTGCCTGGGCTGGCTTTGAACCTCGATCCTTACATCCCAGCCTCCTGAGAAGCTAGGATTACAGGTGTGAGCCACCGGCGTCAGCAAAGTCTTGCTTTTGCCCTCAATTTATATTTTCCATCATGGCTGGGATGACTGGTGGGCACCACCATGCCAAGCTTTTCCTGTTGAGATGGAGTTTCACAGACTTTTCTCTCCATATTGGCCTAGAAACACAATCCTCTCCTTCTCAGCCTCCTGTGTAGCTGGGATGACAAGAGTGCATCACCAGTGGCCAGATCAGAAAAAGTATTGTTGGAGATGAAGAGTTCATTCAGTGATAGAGGGTCAACTTATTCCTGAGCAGCCACATAAGCAGAAAGAGCCAGAAGTGGTGCTCTGGCTTAAGTGGTAGAGCGCTAGCCTTGAGCTGAAGAGCTGAAGGACAGTGCCCAGACCCAGAGTACAGGCCCCAGGATCAACCAAAAGAAAAAAGAAAATACTAAAATCTAAAGTGTGCCTCTACTGAAGCATCAGAGAACATGAAGGAGAACACACAAAGGAAATGCAGAAAACAAAATCAACAACAATCCTTCAGTGACAGATAAGACATATGATAACACAAGACCTGCGGAACACAATGAAGCAGGTCTGCCAAATTGGCTTTATAAAACTCATTCTGTGAAATCTTCATTAAAACATAGTCAGGTGTGGTGACACACGCCTGTACTCACAGTTACAAGGGAGGCTAAGGCTGGGAAATGACCAAACGTCAGTGAAACTCCATCTCAACAGGAAAGAAGCTGGATGTTGTGGTCCAGGCCTGCTTCCCAGGCACAGTGGGAAGCTCAGTGTAGGAAGGGCGTAGTCCAGGCACCTGTGCCTCATGACCAGTCCAAACTACTCAGATGGCTGAGACCTGGGAGACTGAGGCTGGAACCCAGAGGAGGAAAAGTCCAGGGAACTCCAACTCCAAAACAACCATCAGAGAGCCAGACCAGAGTCATGATGCAAATGGCTGAGTGGCTTCCTCACAAACACCAAGCCCTGACTTCAAACCACAAAGCAAAGTAAGAGGGACCACATCTTAGGTCACACCGTGATTTGCCACAAAATTTAACAGATTAAGATGATACAGAAAATATCCCCTGACAGCAATGGAATTAAATTAAAAATAACAAGAAGATACCTGGGAAATTCCCACAACAGTGTGTGTGTGTGTGTGTGTGTGTGTGTGTGTGTGTGTGTGTGTGTGTGTGTGTGTGTGTGTGTGTGTGTGTGTGTGTCCTGGGGCTTGAACTCATGGGTGCTGTCCCTAAGCCTCTTTGTGCTCAAAGCTAGCACTTTACCACTTGAGCCACAGCACCACTTCCAGCTTTTTCTGAGTCATCTATTGAAGATAAGAATCTCAAGGACTTTCCTTGAAGCCAGCCCAGGCTGGCTTCAAACCACCATCCTCAGATCTTAGCCTCCTCAGTAGCTAGGATTACAGGCATGAGCCACCGGTGCCCATCTTTCCCCCAACATTTGATAAGCAAAAATAAGTAAATAAATAGGTTTACAGAATGCATGAGGCAAAGAATAAATCAATACAAGGGATAGTTAAAGATCCTCTAAGCAAAATGAAGGTCCATATGTTGAAATTTGTGGGACCAGCCAAAACTGGCTTAAAGGGAAAATCATAGCTTAAAATACCTATTTCAGAAAACATAAGCAGTATAAAAACCAATGTTCCAAGACCCTTGACTCAAGAAGCCAGAAAGAGAAAATAAAATTAAATTGGAAAAAAAGGAAGAAAATAAAAAGTAGAAGTTGTCAAAAAAAATAGGAAATAGACAAACAACCAGTGTGTGTGGGGGGGGAATCAATGAAAAATCACCAATGACACATATAGATATATATATTTATATAAAACATAAGTGGCCAAGGCAAGCCATAGAGGGAGGGCCTAAAATATATTCAAAAGGATGACAAAGGAGTATCATAAATGACTTTATGCCAAAAATTGGTAATTAAGACGAAGTAGAAAAAGTCCTTGAAAAGTCACAAATAGCAAAAATAACAAAACAGGCCCAAGAAGATGTATCAAATCTGAACAGCTCTGTATCTAACAAAATTTAATTCATAATTAATAGACTGTCCCCTCCAAAACATAAATACCTCTGTGCCCACATGGCTTCTCTGCTGAATTCTAACAAACATTTAATGGATAACTGATACCCATCTTAAAAATAAAACATAACCCCTCTTTCATAAAATAGAAAGTAGCACACATCTCAACTCATCCCAGAAGGCTAGGGTCACCGTGTAAGCAAAATCAGATACAGGTATGCAAAAAAATAAATAAATAAATAGAATGATTTTTTAAAAAAAACTTTGGCAATAAATATATCAGCAAATGGAATTCAGCAATATACTAAATGAACAATTCATCTCTACAAGGTGTTTTCAAAGTCACATGGAATTCGATTTAAGTTGCAAATTCTAAAAAAAATCAATATAATTAATCTTATTTATAAATGAAAACCCACAGTTATGCTAATGGGAACATAAAAAGATTCTTACATAATCCAACCTTCGTCACCGGATGAGGGGTCAGCCATCAATGGTTCTAGAAGCTGAAAGATTAAATGTTTCTCTGTCAAATCATGGGGGAAGCTTCTATTTATACTTGCAGGTTCCAGCCAGTGCAACATGACAAGAAAAGACAGAGAATCCCTAAAAGAAAGCAGGAGGGAAAACTATCAAAAGTATATATGACTGTGTACATGGATAATCTTAAACTGTGCAAGACCATCCTGGGCTATACAGCAAGATCTTGTCAGAAAGAAGCAAGGGAGAGAGGGAGGGAGGGAGGGAAAAGGGAGGGAGGAAGGTAGGAAGGAAGGAAGGAAGGAAGGAAGGAAGGAAGGAAGGAAGGAAGGAAGGAAGGAAGGAAGGAAGGAAGGAAAAAAAGAAAGAAAGGGAAAGAGGGAAGGAGGGAAAGAGGGAAGGAGGGAAAGAGGGAAGGAGGGAGGAAGTACAGAGGGAAAGGAAGGGAAAGGAAAAAGAAGGAGGAAGAGAGGGAGGAAGGGAGCGAGCAAAGGTTTCTATTTGGACTCCTAAGTGTCTTTAGCAAGATCATAGAGTAAAAGATTGATACTAACAACAAGCAAATAGAAAAATGAAAAGCTTTAAAACTAGTGTCAGTTGCCAGTGGCTTTTGCCTATAATCCTAAACAGGAGGCTGAAATCTGAGGAGCAAGGTTCAAAGTCAACCCAACAGAAAAGCCCATGAGTCTCTATCTAGAATTAACCAGCACAAATGCCAAACTAGAAGCTTGGCTCAAGTGGTAGAGTGTCATCTGAGCAAGTAAGCTGAGCAAGAGTATGGGGCCCTAAATAGAAATCCTGGTATCCAAAAAGCAAGAAAAGGAAAAAAGGGAGAGGGGAAGAGAAGAATGGATGGAAGGAAGGAAGGATGAAAGAAGAAAGGAAGGAAGGAAGGAGGGAGAGAGAGAAGGAAGGAAAGAAGGAAGAAAAGAAGGAAGGAAGGAATTAGGGATCAGGTTAACCAAAGAAGTGCACAATCTGTATACTAAAAATCACCAAACACTTCTGGAAGAAGGAAGAGCAAAGGAAATGGAACCATGTAACTCTGCATTTACATAGGATTCTGGGTATTTTTAAGACAGTTCTTCCCAAATCAAGCTATAGGTTCAGAATCATTCCAATCAAAATCCCAACAAGCTTTTTTTGTACTTCTTTGCAAACTTTGACAAGCTGGTTTAAGATTTCATATATAAATGCCAAGGACATAGACTAGCCAAAACAATTTTTTAAAGAAAAAAGTTGGAAAGGACTACCTGATTTCAAGACTTCAGAATCTAATCAAGAGAATGTGAGGTTTGGCAGAGGACAGGCTATGGCTCAGAGGAGGGGGATGGTGGAGGTGGTTTTTGTGCTGGACCACATCCTGGCTGAGTTAATTCAATGAGGAGGAGGGCAGATCCTCATCAGATCTGCTGAACAAATGGATATCCATTGAACTTTCCTATTTACCTTGCCCGGACACAAAGCAAATCACCCGCTGAGTCAGCCCTGCGTCGCTGTGACACCATCCCTGGCACAAACAACCTCTGGAGATGAATTTATTTTGGCTCAGGGTTTCAGAAGTTTCGGTCCCTAGGGGCCACGGAGCCCCGGGAGAAACAGCATGGCCGCAGAAACCCTGAGCTGCTTGTCTCATGGAGGACAGGAAGTAGAGAGGAAGACACAGGAAGGGGCCAGAGATCAGACATTCAATGGACTTGCTTCCAGTGAATTACTACCTCCAGCTAGACCCCATTTCCTAAAGTTTCTAGAACCTTCCAAATTAATGCCATCAGCTGGGGATATGGGCTTCTACACAAGTCCATGGGACTCGGTTTCTATTCAGGCCATACCATAAAGGCAAAAGTTAAGGCCATAAGACTTTCAAAGATAACATAGAGGAGAGATCCCTGCAACCCAGAATAAGCAACAATTACTTTAAAAGAAATTTAAAAGCACAGGGGCCAGGAAGGTGGCTCAGTGGTAGAGTGCTTGCCTTGCTTGCATGAGCCCCTGGATTCAATTCCCCAGCCTCACATAAGCAGAAAAAGGTGGAAGTGGCATTGTGGCTCAGGTGATATAGTGTTAGCCTTGAGCTGAAAAGGTGAGGGACAGTGCCCAGGCCCAGAGTTCAGGCCCCATGACTGATGAAAGAAAGAAAGAAAGAAAGAAAGAAAGAAAGAAAGAAAGAAAGAAAGAAAGAAAGAAAGAAAGAAAGAAAGAAAGAAAGAAAGAAAGAAATTTAAGCACACAAACCAAAGCCAAAAATTTTGGCCTTATTATAAGATTTTAAATCTTGTTGCTCTTCAAAAGGCATCTTAGGAAAAACAATAACTAAATAGATAGACCACAAATAGAGAAAAGTGTTCATAATATGCCCCTGTGATCAAGAACTCCACCCTCCACTTGTGTCCACCATATCCTCTTTGCCCCCCACAGCAAGCAGTCCATTAGGGATCTCTATGAACCCACCCACATAGCCATACATGTAGATGCATGCATGTGTGTGTATGTGTGTGCATATGACGTCTATCACATATATATTTTTTCACTCATCCATCAGGGGGAATAACATTATATCATTCTTCAGGGAAATGGATGGACCTGGAAGGAATTTTGTTGAGTGAGATGTCAGGCAAAGGACACCTGTTGTCTCTACCTTATGGAAGTTATTATCTCTAAATTATAAACATATATGAAGAAATATATAGGGTCATATGCGCATATGCACAAACAAATTGACTAAAGTATGGTATGCCAGGGGAAATTCCAATAGTGTAACTTTTCTAAACGACTAACTGACAGTTAAAATGGATGCCAGAAAACATTCTGTGTGTGTGTGTGTGTGTGTGTGTGTGTGTGTGTGTGTGTGTGTGTGTGGTCACAGGATGGGAGGGAGGGGTGTGAGAGCAAGGGGTAAAGTCAATGGCTGTGGTGAGGTCAAGGAAGGGTGAGGTAAAGGCAGGGGGGCAGGTGAGTGCAGAGGGGAAGGTTGGGCCAATGCAGTCACCACATACATTCCGGGTGACCTGAGGGGAGGGGTGGGGCTGGGACAGATAGAGGTGAATGTGGAAAGTGGTGACTGATGAAGACACACTGTACTCACAAACTGACTTGTTGAATTGAAACCCCTTTGTACAACTACTTAAAGATAATTAAATCCTTAAAGAAGACACCCAGCACTCTTCCCAGTCACGAACGAAATGGGAACAGAAAGTGCACAAGTCCATCCATACTGACTACAAAAGTGTCTTTAAAAGCAGGGCAGGAGGAGGGAGAAGGGAGAGCTTGCTTTTGCACAGAAATGCCAGAAAGTGTGTGGAGAAGGAATTGCAGGAACGCCACCGGCCATGGACAGGCAGGGGAGAGCCTCGGCCACAGGCTCTCAGACCAGCTGGCCAGCGGTGGATTTAGAGACCTGCTCTGCAGCTAAAGGTGTTTTCTACACTTTAAATTGTTTGGCAGCCCACAACTACATCAGGACCATCTGGTCTTTACAAGAAAAGCCTGCCTACCTTCACACTAGTGGAAACTGCGGAGCAGGTGTGCCCGGCTTCTCGGCGTTGCTGTAACAAATACTGTGGAGAATGAACTTAAAGGAGATGGAAGTTGGCGCTGGTGGGGCTGGACACATGCTTGCCTAGCATGCATGAGGCCCAGTGGCTCCATCCTCAGCACTGCTAAAAAAGAAAGGCTTAGTTTGAGTCATACTTTTAGAGGATTTTGCCCATGCCAGCCGGTGCCAGAGCAGCGCACTGCACCTAGCACACAGTGGTAGAGGAGACCTGTTCAATTCATGGCCAGGCAGGAAAAACAGAGGAAGAAATCCGGGTGCCAAGGTCCAATGACCTAAAGCCCTCCTGCTAGGCTCCGCTCCTTGAAGGTCCCACTGCCTCCCAACAGCACCCAGCAGGTCTTTAGCATATGGAGACATGGAGAAGACTGGCAGACTACAGCACAGCAGTCAACGCTCAAGCATGCCCCAGGAACAAGACACGGGGGCACCGCCTGCCCCTGGCACGATTCATGGAGAAGATAGCACCACCTGCACAGCAGTCCCTCTAAAACACAGCCACCCGCAGCCATCACACAAACTCGGGTTTAGAAACATCCTCAAAACAGCTGGCCTCCTTTATAAAAGGACACTATGAGCCTTCCGGATTAGAGGCCTGATGGTTAACACAAAACCAGTGACACATAATCAGATCTTGAATTTTAAAAATGAACATTTAATCTGGACCTATATGTACTATACCCATGTTATAATCCCTGATCTTCATGGGGTAAGTATGATATGACCATTAGCACGGTGACAGGGTGGTTACATGCTAATACAATGCGGTATCTGTATTATGTGGGAGAAACACACAGCTCACAGGAAGCCTGGGGCAAATACTATTTCAGGGTCAGTCTTCCATGGCTCTTCAGTTTCTTCTCTCCTAATTTTCTAATGGTTCACGAAGACAGAGAAACAGAGAGAGATTGCAAGTGGCAGGTGTATGAATGTGGTTTTGCTTTACTTTTGCTATTTTTCTCTGTCTGTAATTATCAAAAATTAAAAAAAAATTACTAGAGAAAGCATCACACATAGTTATATAAATGTGAAAAGGTTGGGCTTAATGAAAACCAAATTGGCAGCTGTGTTCCCGTCACCTCTGAGGGGGAGACGGAATGGGATGGAGAAGCAGAGGCCGGAATTCTGCTCGCTCTATTCCATTGTAGCTCGCCGGCATATCCCAGCATGAGGAGAGACTCCTTTCTGACCTCTTGTACAAAAAAAAGTTTAATTTTATAATAAAAAATTCTCTCTTGGTGCAGTTGTATATGTCTGTAATCCCAGAGTAGAGAGGCTGAGGCAGAAGGGGTGCAAACTTGAGGTCAGTGAAACAAGCCCCACCTGGAAGGCAGGGAGGGAGGGAGGGAGGGAGGGAGGGAGGGAGGGGAAAAGAAAAATGAAAGACCAACAATACACACACACAAATCCTTAGCAAGATTAGGCAGCAACCCCATGTTGCCACCACACATGACCCCACAGTACCCCCACAGCACCCTACTTCACCCACAAGCCCTATCACCTTCCAGATCGCCCCAAGTCCAGCATCCAGAGCTTGTCAGAAGTCTGTGCTTTCCTAAGACTGGATGCTGAGCATTCTGAGTATTCTCATTTGCTATAAAACTCATTCTTGTAATAGATGTCAAATCAAATGCTACTACTGCAAATCTAGAAACTGGCTCATACGTGTAAATGCAAAGTCCATGGGGTCCCATGGGTCTGGAGGAGTCCCGGGACCCCCTCATTCCCCCCACGGCACCCTGGAGGAGCCCCAGGATCCCTGGGCCCCTGCAGCATGCTGGAGATGTGCACTGAGGTGCAATTCTGCTGGCTCCCGAGTGATGCCCTTGGTCACAGGTCAGCGCTTTCTGAATTCATGCATGATTCTGGAGGATTACTGACCCGTGGGGGTTGGGGGACCTGGAAAACCCACATTCACAGCCATCAGCCCAGGGCAAGTGGCCCCGGGCCTGATCCGCTTGGAGCTGTTTTCTGCAGACCGAGCCCCTCACTGTCCAGAACTGATGTCAGAGGGAAGGGCAGGGCGCCACGAGGGAATAAGTGCTTGTGTCTGAGGAAGAGCAGGGATTCAGGAAGGAAGCTGGAAGTGGCACACAGGCGGCCGGGCTAAGTAGCCTGGGCTGGGCAAAGGGCAGCCTGGCCTTGGGTCCCTGCAGACAAAGAGCAGCCTGACCCTCACCCCACGACCAAGGCCTCTGCCACAAATAACCAAGCTCCAAACCAATAGAAAACCTATTAGAAACACTGTGGTGATTTGCTGAAGTGACACGTTACAAGCAATGTACACCAAAATCAACAACTTTCTCATACACAAGAACAAGGCGCAAAACAACGAAAGCCAAAGTACTTTTTCACTCACAATAGCAAAAAAAATTCAAAATTTGCTTAAACGTCTGCTGATAGACGTAAGAGGACACATGAATTAAAAGGAAAATGGAAAAGAGAAGCAAGCCTGTCACTAGATTATTTAAAAGCTAAAACCCAATATCCCTAATTTCAAAATTCAAGACATCAACAATTAAAACCCCAGTGAGATTCATGTTAGAATCCAAAGAAATGATTCTAGAATTCACCTGCCAGATTCAACGTTTTTACCAACAATGAAATCAATGCAGGGGAAAAAAAGACCTACAATATAAAATCAGACATGTAGGAGGGGGTAATACTGCTCGACAAGAAATGCACTCATTACCTTATCCCTCTGTACAGCATCTGTACAATAAAAACTTTAAAAGCAGAGATGTATCCACGATCATCAGGCTGATTCAGAAGAAATAAAAATAACGCTTGGGGTTTGCTACCTGTCTACCTCCCTTTGAAATGTAAGCTTTCTTTTTTTCTCTCTCCTGCCCTCCCCTCCTTCCTGCCTTCCCTCTCCTCTGTCATTGGCCTTGAAGAAACAAGTCTCTATGAGTCTACAGCCTCAAGGAAATTAATTCCACTCTGCACTGGGGGACCGAGCTAGCAGCACCCAAGCCTTCGGCGTCATGCCACACACAGAGCCAGGCAGGAACACCAAGAGACATGAGACATGCACTTGGTTCCCAAAGAGCCAGCAGCGAGCCGGTGGCTATGGGCAAGCAGGTAGCCACAAGCAAGCAGGGGTGGCACTCAGGCTGGTTCAGCAAGGTCTCTTTTCTGTTGGGATGTGATCCCTGGAGAGAGAGACAACGCAAGCGACACTGTGGACACTGTCCCCACGTGCTGGCCCACGTGTCCGCAGCCCACACTCCTCCCCAGGGATTGTTCTGGAAAGGCCTGAAGAAGGGTGGCCTTTTTTTTTATTGTGAAAATACCATACAGAGAGGTTACAATTACATGGGCAAGGTAATGAGTACATTTCTTATCAAGCTTTGTTGCCTCCTCCTTTGTTTCCCCTTCCCATCCCTTCCCATCTCCCACCCATCCCCACCAAGGGTGGCCTTTTAAGAAAGGAGAGAAGCCAGGCACTGGTGGTTCACGCCTATAATCCTAGCTACTCAGGAAGCTGAGATCTGAGGATCCCAGTTCAAAGCCATCCCGGGCAAGAAAGTCCGTGAGACTCTTATCACCAATAAACCACTAGAAAACTGGAAGTGGTGCTGTAGCTCAAGTGGTAGAGCACTAGCCTTGATCTAAAGAGCTGAGGGACAGCGCCCAGGCCCAGAGTTCAAGCCCCATGACCAACCAAAAAAAAAAAGAAAAGAGAGAAAAGTCCCATCTAAAACTCTGCCCTCAGCCAGTAGGGAGAGGAGGGTGAGGGTTTCCCAGCCTGCTCCAGGTCTGTGCTGCACCAAGGGTACTGTAGACAGGCAGCCGCGCTGTCCAGTGATCCCCACGTGTGTGGTTACCCCCGGGCAGGCTGTGGAGGAAGCGGGCAGGGCCTTCCTCCCGTGCAGCGGGGGACATTTTGTAGATCACTTCGCCTTTCATAAAATCATTTGGAAGCTGGACACTGTCTCTGAGGCCGGGGTGTGGGTGTGGGTGAGGGAGCAAGTGCAGGCCTGTGCACACGGGAGTGAGGACTGCACACCTGTGCACACGTCTGTGCACACGCCTGTGCACTCGGCCACCCCTCTCCGGGACCTGCCCCCAGGAGGCCAGCAGAGAAAGAGAGAATGATGTCTTGGTTGATTTCCACCAGGGAAGCTGGGACAATCTGAAACCCAGATTGGAAAAAACAAAAAACAAAAACCAACCCAGTCACAGACCTTAACATTCTCATACAAATCATTCAAAATGAGTCTCAATTCTCAATGTACACCACAGAGCCACAAAACCTCAGAAAGAATGCAGGGGAAACTCTTAGTGGCCTTCAGTTTGGTCACAAGTATCAACACCCACAGAATGATCTAGAAAAGGAAAAAAAAAACATGATAAATTGAATGTTACTAAAATGTTCTGTTCTGTGAAAGATACTGCTAAGACAAATCACAGGTGGAGAGAAGTATTGGGAGCACCCATACCTGATTCAAAACTATAGCTACACAAATAAAACTCAGAGCTCAACAGTAAGACAAGCAACCGGATGAGAGAGAGATGGAAACTCACTGAAGAAGACATATAGACAGAAAATAAAATGCTACTGAACATCATTCTCTGTGGAGAATTGAAATTAAAACGTCAACAGTCTGGGAGTTTCCAACAATGCTAACCATTTTCTTCCGTGAGCTCAAGCTTTACTCAATTTGAAAATGTACGTCCACAGGAAAACGACTTTACCCATAATCCTCAGAACCAAAGGCAGCTGAGACATCTTTCAGTAAATGAATGGCTAATTAGGACACTGTGGAGAATCCCAATGTGGAATATAATTCAGTTCATGAAAGAAATGGGGTATCAAAAGACGAGACACAAAAAAGCCACAGATAAATCAAAAAAGTATGTGTGGAAGTGAACTCTGCCAGGTTAAACCTATATTTGTGCACTGATACTTCTTAGTCTCATACTGATGATAATTGCATTGCTCCAGTTACACTGTCAAAGAGACCAACCAAGCCGAGGAAACGCCAGGTTCAAGGCACTCAGAGGTGAGAGGCAGCTCCCGGGAGGAGGCTGGGCGTCTGTCACTTTGTGTGGACACAGACAATTGAGCTTCAGCACTGAGAGCATGTCTGAACGCACCTACATGTAAAACATCATTCGGGGAGCCACTGGATTCTACCCCAGGGTAGAAAGCAAAGCCTGCGAAACCACTCAGTTCTACAAATGCATGCAAAACTTTGGATCGGTCAAATGGCACACCAAGTCACTTTGGAAACGATGCGAGTATAAGCTGAAGGTGCAGGTGCTCTGCCCCACTGGCGTCCATTGGGGACTTGGGTACCACTCTAAATGGACACCAGGCTTGAAGGCTTAGGGGCGGCTGGTGAGGGAGCGTCCACATCATGTGCAGTGCAGAATGGGAGCTCATAGACCAGCAGGGGAGTGAGTCCAGGGTGACCCACGTGGGTGTAGACTGGCCTGGAAACATCCATGCCAGCCCACATTTAGGGCTGCAGTGGTGCTCAGCCACAGAGCATTTGTCTACCATGTCCGAGGCCAGAGGCTCAGTCCACAGCCTACAAAACAAACCAATAAACGTGGAGCCCACGGTTAGCTCAATACAGATGTGATGGCCACACAGAAGTGTGTGCAGACGTGTGCACACCTCCACCAGGCCTGGCTGAGGGGCACCATGGCCACAGCACATGGTGCCCAGTGTCTGGTTTCTAACATTGCTCTCCAAACAAAGAAACCCAGGCTCCTGGGAGCGGAGCTGTGGCTAGAGGTGGTAGAACACTAGCCTTGAGCAAAAAAAGCTCAGGGACAGCCCCCAGACTCCAAGTTCAAGCCCCACAACCACCACCAACAACAACAACAAAAACAAAAACAGTTTCCTGGGGCCCAGTGGTTAGGATGCAATATTCTGGCTGTCCTTCTAATAAAAGAAACCAGGGTTTGCAAACTATGCAAGACAAGCCTAGAACGGCGTCCAGTATCTCAACCGGTAGCCAAGGATGCAGCATCTCAGCAGTCAAATAAACTGGTATTGTACTATAGATCAACAAGAGCAACAGGCATGAGTCCATGGTCATGAAGGAAGGGAGGGAAGGAGGGAAGGAGGGAAATACATCAGGCACAGGAAGGGACAGGGCTGTCTCCGTATCCCCGATCCCAGCACTCCCGGAGCACCACTGCCTGGCAGCTGTCACCTGTTCCCCGATCACCCTGTGTCCTGGCTGCCACACTTGGATTTATGAAGTTGCTGCGTGCACCCACAACTTGGTCTTATTACTTAATGCATCAGCCAGGGAGCGCGGGGTTATTACACAGCACACATTTGTTTTGTTTAGTATTGTGATACTGCACAGAAATGTAATTGATTTCCTTTGTTGTTACCGCAAGTATTCCATTTCCTGCACTTAAAAACATAATTCACAGGCCTCGCCAGACTTGCCCAAGAGATCCGTGCATATAAAGAACCTTTAAAATATTTCTTGTGACTCTAAGATTTCCTCACACACTGAAAAACAAATCCCCTCCCAGTCATCTGAAAGACATGGGTAAAATCCGTGGCTTACATAGGGTCACCATGTGCTTGATGGCATACATGCTGCCTGGCAGCGTACAGCTGCCCAGTGGGGTTTGGGGAACTAAAAAATCTGCACCCAGCCTCCAGTGAGGTGCACAGAGCTCCAGGGCAAACCCCAAGTACAGCTGCAGAGATGGCACCAAGCCTAGAAGGGTAGGAAACAGCAGCCGCAGCCCAGCGTCCAAGACGGAGAGCAAGTGTGGTTGATTACAAACATAGCTGCCAGACACTCTGGGCCTCTGCCCAGGAGACACTGCAAGCCTGGGGTTGTGGCTGGGGAATGGCCTTGGTCCTTGCACAGGACCCTGGGCCCAACAGGCCTGGGATCCACTGCCCTCTCCAGTGCCACTGCCACTGGGCAGAGTGGCTTGAGCACAGATGAGGAACTGTTTGCTGAGAACAAGACATGACTCCCAAAGCTCTGCTCGGCTCCACTGGCTCTCTCAGTAGAGTCAACATGCTCAGTGAAACCCGGGCATGCACACAAGAGTGTGTTAGATGAATCTCATCAGTCTCCCTGATTTTAAAGTCTCCGTGAAAGGGTTTGGAAAGACAATTACGGGGGAAGGGGCTGAGGAGAGAGATGAGGGGCGAGCCTAGTCCTAGACACGTCCACACAGAACTCAATGCTAATAAAATAAAGCGGGGTCCCAGCACAAAGTCCAACCCCCCCCAGACACAGCTCCATCCCTGAAGCAAAGATGGGCACTTCCACACCCCCCCCCCCCGCCTCCCAGTGGCCACAGAGGGGGAGAGGGAGAGAAGGAGAGAGAGGGAGACCTAAACAGACAGCAACAGGGAATTGGTTACATAAATCACAGTACGATGGAAAAGCAAGTTGGTAAAAAATTATTGAATGAAAAATATTTCAGAGCCATGTGATCATTGTAATAAAAATAAGCAATCACATCAGGGTGCCTGTTAGCTCACATATTCTTCTGGGGAGCTGTCCACCCTGCACTGTTGTATTAGAAGTGAAGGAATAGTGTGCTCCGGAGTGCACATCTGTTGTGAGTGAGCGTGTGTCATGCGTGTGCCCATGTGCAAAGGTACCAAGTGTGAGCGTGTGTCATGTATGTGCCCATGTGCAAAGGTACCAAGTGTGAGCGTGTGTCATGTATGTGCCCATGTGCAAAGGTACCAAGTGTGAGCGTGTGTCATGTATGTGCCCATGTGCACACACATGCTCATGGATGGGCTTCTGGGCTTACCTGAGCTGTGCACACCTGGCATGCATGTGCCCGTGTGCACAGCACAGTGGCTCATGCCTGCTGAGTGTGTGCCCATGTACACAGAGGTGAGGGTAAGCAGAAATGAAAGGTGAGGAAAATGATATTGCTTAAAAAAAAAACAACTTGGGTGACATAAGCACAACATGTTTATGCTATGGGAGGAAAAGCAAGTTGGAGAGTAAGATTCATGGCTGTGATGGTGAACGGAGGAAGGCAGAAGTGGGGAGGACCCAGAGTGGGTTTCTGACTGCATGTGGTAATGATCCACAGGCTGGAGGGAAGACTGCGGGGGGGGGGGGGAGGAGAGGGTGACTGACAGGCATGCACAAGGGTGTGGGGGGGACAGGCATGTAGAAAAAACAAGTACATCTCAGTCTGTGTGTGTGTGTGTGTGCTCATTCCTCTTTTCAGTCCCTTCTTGGATGTACTGTTGATTCAGTGTCACTAGACAACTCTGACCAATACAACACACCTATACAACGAGGCTTAGTTAATAAATTAGGCACAATTAGAGTTTAACAATAACTATTAATAAAACAGACCAATTGTACCAACATAGCCATACTTCTTCCCATACACACACAACATCTTGAGCTACAGTAAGGTTTTAGACAGCGCTGACACGGGTAACTGAGGGGATGAACCACGGTAGAGCTGTGGGAGCTCACGGGCCTCTGGCATGAAAGGACCGGGGCTGGTCAGATTGGAGCTGTCATTTGAGATGTCACCTGAGTATCTGAGGACAGCTCGGGTCTTCAATGTAGCACCAGGACCCACAGGAAATATAAGAGAAATAACATGCTGCTAAAATATGGGCTGACTAAAGAGAGAGCAGGTGATGTGTAGTGAGAGGGTGAGTGTGGTTCTCTCCAGAGCACAGATTTCTATAAACCTGAAGGAACCATGCTAGGAAGGTTGACTAGTTGCTTCTCAAGGGAAACACCTCATTGCTCCAACCAGGGCTCCTACCCTTGTAAACACCCACACATGCACACGAACACACACAGCTTGCACCCACCCAAGTGGGTTCTCTTTTCTACTTTAGGTACTACCATTCCCATAAAACTTATTTTCGAAAAGTTTTCTGAGCTAAAACTTAAAAAAAAAAATTGGACACTACTGTTCAGGCCCAACACTCCCGTTACAAGTCAAGGCCTGATGCAAGACCACCCAGCAAAGCCGATGGAGCTGAACCAGTGTCACAGGCTGCTTCAGTACCATGAGGACATACCCCCGCAATGGACGCACTCACCCCTCACCCCTACGACGGACATGCTCAGTCCTACAATGGAGACACCCACCCCTGCGAGGGTCACACTCACCTCTACGATGGACACGTTCACCCTACAATAGACGCACTCACCCTACAATGGACACACTCACTCCTAAGATGAACACACTCACCTATGATGGATGCACTCACCTCTATGATGGACAAACTCACCCCTACCATGGACACACTCACTCCTATGAAGGACACACCCACCCTTATTATGAACACCCTCACCCTATGATGCACTCACCCCACACCCCTATAACCATCACACTCACCCCTCACTACTACAACAGACACCCTCAACCCTATGATGAACATGCTCACCACTACGATGGACGCACTCACCCCTGCAGTGGATGAACTCACCCACGCGATGGACACACCCTGCAATGGACACACTCACCCCTACCACGAATGCACTCACCCCTCACCCCTACAACGGACACACTCACCCCTCACCCCTTCGATGGACACACTCACCCTTATGATGGACACACTCACGTACAATGGATGCACTCATATACAATGGACACACTCACCCCAGTGATGGATGCACTCACCCTATGATAGACACACTCACCTCCATGATGGACACACTCACCCATACGAAGAATACACTCACCCTACGATGGATGGATGCACTCACCGTACGATGGATGCACTCACCCTTACAATACTGTTCCTGGAGGCAATGCTCAGAGATGAGTTCAGTGTGGCTGAGGCCCAGTAGGGCCAAGTATTGAGGGAGGGAGAAGAGATGGCTGCCACGTGCTGTGGAAGAGTCTGAACTCCTGATAGGGTGAGAGGAGAGCATGGTGGAGGGGAGCAACGGGGCAGCACAGTGCAGGACTCTGGGTGAGGAATCCAGTCTAGCAGGGGAGGGCAACTTAGCAACCAGGCAATGAAAGTTGAGTTCTGTCGGCCTCTGACTATGCAGGGCATTAGGTGGCAAGGGGAATTTGTGGGTTCTGCTTATGTAGAGGGGGCTCTTTAGAAGCTATTCAGAGCAGGGTGGGAGGGAGAGGTAGAGAGAGAAAAACTCCCTTTGAATTTCCATTGCTTTCAGAGTGAGCAATTTAATGACTCATGCAATCTAAATCCTTGCTTTGTCTACACATTTTCATTTCAAAATACTAAAAAACACTTTGTTTGGAACATGGGTTATTTTTAGCCCATGTATCAATAGAGCACAACGATTTCTCCTATGTGGTGAAGGCTTCCTTCAGGCCTGGCCAGAGCCATACCACTTCGTAGGTTATTTCTGAGTTAGTTGAAATCCCCTGAGCACCTCTCTGTTCCCTGCGGACTCTTCCTGGCAGTCTCCATTCCTACTGAGCATCATGAATCCACTGCAGAGCCCACCCAGGGAGCCCTGGACCCCACCGTCCACACAGACAGGGAGGCATTCCACCAGGTCCCTAGAGAAGGAAGATGGGGTGCAGCAGAGGTCCCACCTAAGATCTGAGATCACCTCCTCCAGGCACCATGAGAAAACACATCTTTGCAGAGATGAAAATGGGCAGCTGGGGGAGTGTTCTGCAGTTCTGCCACACAGGAGGAGAATCAGCTGAGAGGAAGGTTGGAGGTGGGAAGCGGGTGTCTCTCGTCTGTGGTGCCTTCCCTGTCTATGCGCACTCTCTCTGAGTCTCTGTCTCTTGCACACACACGCACACACACACACACACACACACACTCACTCCATTGTAGCTTCCCTAGCCAACTCTGTCTATTCCACCTGGAATAGTTTACTGGTTGTTGTAGGACCACCTTTAAGTGTGCTCCTTAATCATAGAATTGATTTACCAGTGCTTAATGCACACATCAATTCACTTCCAGAGTGAAATCCAAAACCAGCATCTCCGGGGCCTGGAGTGAGAGGTATCCCTCCCCTCAGCTCGCCATCCCTCCCCTCTGCTCCCTGTCCCTCCCCTCTGCTCACCGGTCCTGCATGTATGTGGAATGGGAGCCACCATCGCCTTGCACGCTGACCCTGCCCCTTTGCACAATGCTGATCTGAGCAAGGGTGGACACACTCCAAGAGGAGTGTGGAATTGAGAGCACGTCCGTTCTCGAGTTGGGACTGGCTGCTTGGCAGTGGTCATATATGGGTCATGCTACATGGTTTCCTACATCCTTTGAGGCTCCACCCCCCTCTCAAGCTCTCAGGCTACATCTCCGGGCCTGGATTTCCAGATGCTACCACCACCACCCTGTGCCCAACTGACGTCAACCCAAGGCATTCCATCTTACTTCTGAGAGCTCTACGGGGTTTCTGTCATGGGCAATCAAAACGGTATGGGGACCTGGGAAAGGATCTGGAGTGAGAACAGGACTTGAAGAAGAGCCTCCTTCCCTGTCCCCCACCTTACCAGTGCCATGTGTGGCCTCTGAGGCCACCACGGCAGGCAGGCAGCAAGGGCTTCACTCGGAGGACGGAGGACGCTGGTCCTAGGCCACGCCTTCCAACCTGACCTGCAGGACAGGAAGCGGCGAGCTGGGAGGAGAGGCCTGCGCCCCTCCCGGCATGCTGTGCACCCTCTGCACTTCATGGCTCGCTCCTGGTGCTGAGAACTAGACCTGAGAAGTCTCTCTCTGGTGACCCCAACTCAGTCCTATGCTTTTGGCTGTATTTTTCTGCCTATGGCACAAAGAAATCTTTGAGGAAAGTGCAGGTGGTCACAAGAGAGACCTAAGTAGAAGCGCTTCCACTGTGGGTGAGTGTCGGGGAACAGCAGAGGCCTGGAGAGCCAGCGATGGGGTGCAGGGGAGCTGGTGATCACCCCAGAGAAGGGCGGTGATAAGCCCCCCCAGGAGGGAGAGAGACATCTGCAGTGTGGGCACATCATTTTAAAATTTTATTATTATTATTATTGTTATTGTTGTTATTATTTTGTTCATAGGGCTTGAACTCTGGGCTTGGGCACTGTCCCTGGGCTCTTCAGTTCAAGGCGAGCACTCTACCACTTGAGCCACAGCACCACTTCTGGTTTTCTAGTGGTTTATTGGAGATAAGAGTCTCAGGGACTTTCCTGCTGGGCTGGCTTTAACTGTGATCCTCATATCTCAGCCTCCTGAGTAGCTAGGATTACAGACATGAGCCACCAGCACCCAGATGGGCACATCTTTTTTTCTTTTTTGGGGGGTCTGGTCGTGGGGCCTGAACTCTGGGCCTGGGCACTGTCCCTCAGCTCTTCAGCTCAAGGATAGTGCTCTACCACTTGAGCCACAGCGCCACTTCCGGCTTTTTTCTTTTTGCTTATGTGATGCTGAGGAATCGAACCCAGGGCCTCAGGCATGCAAGGCAAGTGCTCTATCACTGAGCCACCTTGACAGCCCCTTGGGCACATCTTTTTGATCCTACCAAAGCCTTCCCTGTCTGCTAGCTGTGCCATGTTCCCTCCTGTCCCATGTGTGAGCCGCCATATGCTCTCTTTGCCACCAGCGCCACAGGGCCAGTACCACTCCTCACCTGCTTCAGTCAGCATGGCCCCTGCCCCGGGAGGACACCCCAGGCTATGAAAAGCCAGACAGGAATGTCACCTTGAGCTTGGACACAGGCCGCGTGGCCACACCCCAAGCCTGCCCTTTGCCAGCATCACTCAGGTTTTATGATGCTGTTTTCTAGACCTTTCCTAAGTCCTTGGAAAGATTTATCCTGCAGGCCAGGGGTCTTCTCACTTCCCATCCCCAGCTTGCCAAACAACAAGTGGTCACAGAGAAGGTTCTGGATAGAGTCTCATAGCATCCTGAGCTTGAGCTCAGGTGTCCGGGCAAAAGAAAAAGAGCAAAATCAAAGCCCAGGGAGACCCTCACCCTCACTCCGGGAGGGGTCCTGGAGCTCAGAGGTAGGGGAGCACAAATCTATAAACTCAGCTACTCAAGAGGCCAGGACAAGCTTGAGGTCAGGTGTGGCAAAGTTCGTGAGACCCTGGCTCCAAAACAAAATACAAAGCCAAAGGGCTGGGGCTGAAGCTCCAAGGTCAGAGTGATTTCTTAGCATGCGTAAGAACCTGGGTTCAAACCCCAGCACCACCAGCAGAAAGGCTATGGTGTCGGAGCTATGGCTCAGAGCCCCATGTTCACCCCTGACCTGGAGCGCGGTGTTAGTGCTGGTCTTACTCTCTCCCCTGTCACAACGGGGCTGTGGCCAGGAGCGGCAGAGGCCTGTGCTGGCCACCAAGCCTGCAGGCCAGGCATGCCAGCGGCGATGTCTCCTCCCAGTGCCTCTGCCCAAGGGTCAGGGTGCCAGCCTGCCCAGGCACACAGGCCTAGGGCCACCACAGGAGACCTGTCAGCCCCAGAAACCAGCCCACACCACTGTGTCTGCTGGGGATGGACCCACGGAGACCCCGGGGCACTGCCCACGGATCCTCCTCTGCCCTGCCACCGGGCCACCCCCTACCTGGGGGGCTGGGGGAGAAGACTTGCCAGGGCGGGAAGTCATGGACCTGGCTCCTCGGCGGCTCCTCGCCCCCTTCAGGGGCTCCTCGCTCCCCCTTCTCCTCATCCTCAGGCGTCCCCTCTCCAGGCTCATTGGGCAGCTGCATCGGGCGTCCAGGGCAGTGACCGCAGCAAGCTCCGGGTGCTCAGCGAGGGCTCCGTGACTCTGGAAAGAGTGACAGAAACTCAGTGCTGGCAGCTACAAGCAGTCGCCTAAATAATTCACGCCGTGCCTTCTGCGTTTCCTCGGGGCAGGTTGCCACTGGATCCCCACGAGGAGAGCGCGCGTGGTTGCCACAGGTGCTCAGTTATTCTCACGGGGTGACACAAGCCAACGCTGGGCCTTCGGAGCCAACCTGAATTTCCCCAGGTACGTTTCCACTCGTGCTCATGGGCTCTGGGGAGCATTAGTGACGTGGACCGTAGGGAGCAGCTCCCGCAGCATCGCGCCCACTGACACCCGGGGAAATGCAGGAGAGGGCAGCCACCTGCCAAGAGGACTCACGCCAACACGGAATGTGTGAGCCTGGCCCCGCCTGAGCCGTGGCACCAGGCCTCCCTTTGGAGCAAGGAGCCCCCAGCACCCAGCATGGGATCATTGCCAGCTCAGCCCTCCCGGCCACCCAGACCACAGGGGCGGTGACCCTCGTCCCTGCACTGCACGAGGACAGATCCGGCCGCACATTGACCAGCGCCAAACTGCATCGCATCTGTGTGTCATCCCAAATCCCACCAATGTGTGTTTTCTTTGGCTCCATATTAATCTTTAAAATGACGACAACCCGGCGGGGTGTGGCGGCACACACCTGTGATCCCAGCACTCCGGAGGCTGAGGTCAGTCTGGGCTGTCCAGTGAGACCCCGTCTTGAACATCAACATGGAAGGAAGGATCTCCAGAGACCCACAGTACAGAGTGACAGAGAATCTAGGTGCTGATGCAGAGTCGGGGTCACCAAGGACCCCCGAGTCCTGATCTGAGAAAGGGAGGCCCACGGGACAGCAGCGTGGGGCGGAGGGGGCAGGAGGCGTACCTGCGGAGGCAGGGTCCCCTCCCAGCAGCCAGCAGACCAGGCCCCAACACCACACCCCGGGCCCCAACACTGCACCCTGGACCTGAGCATTGCACCGCACCCCAGGCCCTGAGCACTGCACCCCAGGCTCCAGCACTACCCCCTGGACCCCAGCACTGCACTGCACCCCAGACCCTGAGCACCCCACCCTGGACACTAGCACCACACCTCAAGCCCTGAGCACTGCACCCCAGATGTCAGCACTGCACCCTGAACCCCAGCATTTCACCCTGGGCCCTGAGCACCACACCCTGGGCTCAGCATTGCACCCCGGGACCTGAGCACCCCACACCGGGCTCAGCATTGCACCCTACCCCAGCACCACATCTCAGGCAAGGCCAGGCCTATTTCTAGTCCTGGACTCTGACCAGAGGCCCCTCAATTCCTGGCTCACAGCCTCTCAACAAACTGGCATGCCCAGCTCAAAATGGAAACCAAGAGCTGTAAATGACCTATGGCAACGAAGGTAAAAGTCGTGGGGCTGGGAAGGTGGCTCAGTAGTAGAGTGCTTCCTTGCATGCATGAGGCCCTGGGTTTGATTCCTCAGTATCACATAAGGAAAAAGCTGGAAGTGGCGCTGTGGCTCAAAGGATAGAGCGCTAGCCTTGAGCTAAAGAGCTGAGGGACAGCGCCCAGGCCCAGAGTTCAGGCCCCATGACCAACAACAACAACAACAAAAAGTCATGATAATCAATCTGTCTTTGTCTTTGTCTGTCTCTGTCTCTGTCTTTCCTCCTTTTCTCCCTTCCTGACCCCCCTTCCCCCCAAACAGGGACTCATTAGGTAACTTAGGCTGACCTCAAACTCAAGATCGTCTGGCCTCAGCCTCCTAATTATTGCCTTACAGATGTGCACTACAATACCCAGTATAAACACATATGCTTACACATTAGCTTAAAGGCCAACATCAACCCCTTTTGTTTGATCCCCTGACCTTTCTCCCTAGCAGTCAGGACTGCAGACTTGAGTTGCATGCCTATCTCTGACCGGGGAAACACCAGCCTCTATATTCACTAAAATCAGGAGAGAGACAAAGATGTCTGCTCTGGGTTACGATGAACCCTGCATGGCATTCCTCAACTCAATCAGTTAAGCGATGAGAGAGAGACAAGATGGGAAACCTAAATAAATGAACAGATAAATAAAAGAATCTCCTCAAAGATGATATGATTACATGTATGAGAACTGCCCCAAATCTATAAAAAGCTTACTACAAATCACCAGAATTTAATAAGGTGCCAGGACTTAAGGCCAATGAGGAACTTAGTAGAAACAACGTTCTTCTAAAAGAAGTTACTCGTAATAGTCCAAATACACAACTTAGCTTTGCACAATTAAAAAGCTGTATCAAAAAGAAAAAGTAGGGGCTGGGAAGGTGGCTCAGTGGTAGAGCACTTGCCTTGCATGCATGAGGCCCTGGGTTCAATTCCTCAGCACCACATAAGCAGGAATAAAAGAGCCAGAAATGGTGCTGTGGCTCAAGTGGTAGAGTGCTAGCCGTGAGCTGAAGAGCTGAGGGACAGCGCCCAGGCCCAGAGTTCAGGTCCCACGACCGGAAAAATAAATAAGGAAAGAAAGAAAGAAACAAAGAAAGAAAGAAAGAAAGGAACAAAGAAAGAAACAAAGAAAGAAAGAAAGGTGACTCCTAGAAACAGGAAAAAAATATGAAAACATAACCATATCTCCATTTGATGGCCTAATGGAAATAACTATTTTCAAAATACTTTTTTTTTTTGTCAGTTGTGGGGCTTGAACTCCGGGCCTGGGCGCTGTCCCTCAGCTCTTCAGCTCCTCAGGTGAGCACTCTACCACTTGAGCCACAGCGCCACTTCCAGTTTGCTGGTAGTTAATTTGAGATAAGTGTCTCATGGACTTTCCTGCCCAGGTTGGCTTTGAACTGCCATCCTCAGATTTCAGTTTCCAGAGTAGCTAGGATTACAGGCGTGAGCCACTGGTACCCAGCTTCAAAATACTTTTAAACATAGTATTCTGCCCATGCCTGTCAGGGGAGACATAGCCCGAGGATAACACACACACAGACACAGACACAGACACAGACACACACACACACACACACACACACACACAAATCACTTGTAAAGAAGAGACTCACACTGTATCAGTAGGACTATGGATATAAAAGTTTAAAGTTAAGTCAAGCCACTGAAAGCTACTATGAATAAAATAGCACTGTGAGGCGGGTATATACGCCTATAATCCCAACAACTTGGCGGGCGGGGTGTGTGATAGTGAAGGATTCCAGACCAGGCCAGACCAGGTAAAAGACCCTGTCTGAAAAACAAACTAAAAGTAAAAGAGGACTGGAGTGAGTGGCTCAAGGTGAAGGACCTGCCTAGCAACCACACAGCCCTGAGTTCAATCCCCAGTACTGCTGGGAAAAAAAGGAAGGAAAGAAGGAAGGAAGGAAGGAAGGAAGGAAGGAAGGAAGGAAGGAAGGAAGGAAGGAAGGAAGGAAGGAAGGAGCACACCCATTTTGCCATCCTGGAGGAACGCTGGGCCTGGGACAGGATGGCAGGCAAGGTTGGCACAGCTGTTCTCAAGTGTGAAGTCTGAGTCCCAATCACCTTCGCACAGCTGCTATTCTCAGAAAGCAGTGTGTTCAGGCAGCCAGAGGTCTTCAGCTAAGTGGACACGAAGGAGGGGTCTAACCTCCTCCGTGAGAAAGAACACCAAGTACTTGTCTCTTTCTGTCTGGCTTCCAATTCCATGAAACTGACACTGCTATATTCTCCTTTAGGGCTGAATAACGTTCCACTGCAGAGTCACATTCCCCATCACATCTTGATCTCTTCCCCAGCCATAGGGCATCAGGCATTGTGACCAGTGCTGCTGGAATGCGGTGTGCAGGACCCTTTCAGGGGTGCATCTGCTGAGGGGGAGCACGCAGCACAGCGGGATGGCTCAGGGCCTCCTGGCAGGGTGGACCCCAGTCTGGCCAGGCCTTGGCTGTACAACCCTGCAAGCTTCGGACCCCACCACATCCAAAGCCTCCTGCACCACTGGCTCCCTCTTCCTATCTTAAAAGATACAGAGATCGGACAACCCAACCGGCCACATCGGTAGGACAGAAACTCTGGCTAGCTTGTATAGACTTGCCCGGATTAGGGTAGAAAGCAGGCCCTGCACCAGAAGTGCCAGGGCGCCCAGCCGCACCCCACCGGGCCAGGCTCGGCCACCTCGCTCATCATTACCCTCCAGCATCCTCCACTGCTCGGGTTCCCGAGCGACTACTTAATCAAGCACTGTGTGTTTGAATGTGTTCATTACATTTTACTATGTTGTGTTCAACCTGGTAGACTACAGCGGATTTGTCTGGATGTACGATTATTCTCTGAGTGCTTCTTGTTCTTAGTGGCAGGCAATGAGAAGGGAGAGGAATCGCTGGTCCTGGTATTCAGGGTTCAGGGGCCTGGCACTGCATCCAGGGCAATCGTGGGGCTCCAGAACTGAGATTCCAGCAGGGGGAGGAGCACTAAGTCTCCAGGGAGCATCTGCAGTTCTCACATCTGGTCTCCGCTGTCCAGCCCTAGTCACACCTGCACCCCTCTGCCCAGCCCGTCACACCTGGTCTTATAACCTAAGTCTCGGCTCAGCGTCCCCTGGTCAGATAAACACCCTCTGGACACTAATTTGGAGTATCCTTTCTCACCCACAGTCCAGAACCTCTGCCCTACTTTTCTCATCTGGGCACTTATCACCTTCTGGAAGGATCTTATCTGTTTATTTATTTAGCATTCTTAAAATAACCCAGCAGTTCATATTTGACCAACTCTTCTTCAAATTCCAGCCATAAATTCCAGACACCATATAAAAGCCAATGCTTCCGAGGCCTGCAGCGCAGCCGGGAGCCGGGGATACAGGAGGTTCCTGAGAGGAGGAGGAAGGTCTGCATGGGCTGGCACTTCTGCTGTGATTACTGCCACACGGCAGTACCAGTGTTAGCTAGGAGGAGGAGTCCCTAGCCGTGTGACATTTTAGACAGCTCTCAGGGCAACGTGGCAGCTAGACTCAGAGACATGCCCCCGGAAGGGCCAAAGGGCCAAATGTGTGGTTCACACACATGGGCCACCTCCAAACTGCCCAGCTGAGCCCAGAACTGAACAGATATTTCAGCCACCATCCAGCCAAGCTAACCTCCAGCTGAGACAGGGACCGACCCATGCTCCAACAGAATCCAGTGTCCAGGTGCATCGCTCCTCCCGAGTCTGGGGTGCGGCCGGGAATTTACTCCATGAACAAGAAGCAGAAAAAATGCAATCTGTCCACCAGGAAAGACCAGTTAGAGTAGGTCACCTTTATCCGCAACCTCTCTGAAACTTCACTCAGTCCCAAAATATTAAATGGAAAGTTCCAGAAATAAATAATTCATAAGTGTTAAATAACTGTTTTCTTTTTCTGTGACAACATCATACCAGGCAGCTGAGGCTGATCTTAAACCCCTGCCTCAGCCTCCCAAGTGCCAGGACTGCAAGCAGGTACTCACACACCCAGCATTAACCTTTATCAGAGTATTTTCTTAAAATAATTTGACCTTATTATTTGTTTTTTACTGTTGGCCTTTTATTGGGCTTAATTTATCAACTGAACTTCCTCTTTGATGTAGACAGGCACCATTTACACAGAGTTGGGTACAGCCTGTGCTTTCCGGTACCCACTGAGGTTCTGGAAGCTTATCCCTAAGGACAGGACTAGTATGTGATGGACACCCACCTCAAGGTGCTTCTGATGTTAGAACAAGCTCCGAGTCCAAAGAGAAAGGGCTTGTGGGCTGTTCTGGCCACGGGAATGGGAGCTCCCTCCATAGAAGCAGGAACTGTGTCAGGTTTGTTCCTTCACATATCCCCCTACTTAGCATGGCAAATAGGAAATGCAAAGAACCCCAGAAGTGCATTGTGGGAAGCATAATGCATCTGCATCTGCTTCAGCTGCATCTTGGAATAGAAACTTTTTGCCATTGTCGAAGTTTGGCCAAGTTGTTACCCTGATTCTAGATTTCACAAGGAGGAGTTTCCATCTGCTTACAAGCATGGTATTTTTTAAAAATAGTCAACAACCTATTGGGCATAGGCCTTGACCAATCATGATGGAAACTAATTGGACACCAACCAATCACAATGAACACTGGTAGGCACTGACCAATCACGATGGACACTAGTCAGACACCAGTCAATCACAATGGACACCAGTAGGCACAGACCTATCATGAAGAGCACTAGTAGGCACTGACCAATCACAATGGACACTACCAGGCACCAGCCAATCACAATGGGCACCATTCATGCACCAACCAGTCACAACAGACATTATTCAGGTACCAACCAATCACAAGAGATACTAGCCAAGTAACAACCAATCAGAAGAGATGCCAACCCTCTGGACAAGGTCTGGCTGCATCCCAACTCAGCCTTCTGTTCTGAAGAGTGTCCTGGCCACCACTTCAGTTTGCGTAAGAGGATTTCAGTGCCACCTCCAGCTCTGCCAACTGCTCGAGCATATGGGTCTGCACCCACCCTGCAGCCCAGAGTCACTGCCCTTTGAGTCCCGGCAGGAAGAGTTACCTCAGTCACTGTGTGGCTCCCCCTGGTGACTGAATGAAGTGCCTGGGGAGCAAAGGCCGGCATTTTCCTGAGTCTTGGTTTAAAAGCTTTAGTATTCATGGGGTCCCCTTTCTTGAAGTAGTCTAATGAGGCTGAAGATGATGGAGTCAGAGCTGAGGGTAAGGGTACACCCCCATTCTCTGCCATCCTGTCACAGATGCATGTGCGTGCGCACACACACACACACACACACACACACACGCACAAACGAGGGCACATGCATCTTAAACACTGGAACAAGCCTGGATGGCCCGTATGGAGGAAGACAGCCCCCCACAAGTAGTCCATTCTAATCAAGGAAAACAGGCCATAGGAGAACGGCTGACTCCAGTCCCCTAACTGTTCCATTATGGATGTTAATGGTCCCCCAAAAGCTTGGGTTGGAAAGGCTATGTCCCCAAATGACAGAGCTACTGGGGGCTCTGGGCATGGAAGGTTCAGGAGCAGGGACCTAGTTGCTAGACTTGCATTGTGTGGGGGGGGGGTCCCTCCTTGGAGGGGATATTGAGGCCTGGCCCCCTTCTCTCCATGTGTCCCGGCTGCCCCCAGGTTAGCATCTGATCGGTAGCCTCACCTCCTGATATGAAGACACCCAGCAACCCCAGGCTGACCCAAGACTGTGATCTGAGAGCGATTTCCCCTGAAGCTAGCAGGCGTGTTCCTGTGCTGAGGGATGGCAGCCCCATGGGCTGACAGGCCATTTGGGGCACTGGTGCAGGGTACCAAGACCTCTCCATGAGGACCCAAGGGGGCTGCTTCCTCTGCCTCCAGGAGGGGGACACAGCCTGGCAGCAACCGGGTCTGCAGCAGGGAGCTGCTCCTTCTCAGCATGGGCCACAGAGAGCAGCGGGCTCAAAGCCACCAAGCGCTGCTTTCTACCACTGCGCAGGGCCTGACCTCACCAGTACTGTCCCAGCCCCATGCCTGGCTGAGTCCCGCTCCCCGGACCCTGTTTTCCCTTTTCCTTATTTGCTTTGTCTACTTTTTTCCCATTTAATTATGTCTAGTGATTTGCAAGCTGCCTTGTCTCCTTTCTGGAACAATGTGACAAATGGCTACAAGGCTCTGAAAATGTTGGGTTCCTGTGGCATGCCATGGTCCCCGAACACTGGCCACTTCACCACGTGTGGCCCCTAAACGCTGGCCACTTCCCCATCGCAGTGATTTCCCGCTCGAACCTGGACATATCTCATTTCATGACACGTTTGCATAATCTATGTGTTCACCACACAGCCACCAGGGGAGGAGCAGAAGAGGGACGCCAGCACCACGGAGACGCAAACGCTGTCACTCAGCGCCCTCCCTGTGAACTGTATGGATGTGAGGCAGAAAAGGGAAAACATGGGGTGCTAGACAAACTCACAGGGGCTTCAGGGCAGGAAGTCTTACTGCACTGTTCCACTTTCCTGCAACCCAGTGCTGCAGGGAGATGGGCTGATGACCCAGTACTCACGGGAAGGATTGACTACCCAGGGCCATGGGGAGAAGGACTTACTAACCAGTACTGCAGGGAGAAGGACTGACCACCCAGTACCACAGGGAGAAGGATTGACCACCCAGTACCACAGGGACAAGGACTGACTACACAGTACCACAGGGAGAAGGGCCTGACTACACAGTACCACAGGGAGAAGGGCCTGACTACACAGTACCACAGGGAGAAGGACTGACCACCCAGTACCACAGGGACAAGGACTGACCACCCAGTACCACAGGGAGAAGGGCCTGACTACACAGTACCACAGAGAGAAGGACTGACCACCCAGTACCACAGGGAGAAGGACTGACCACCCAGTACCACAGGGAGAAGGACTGACCACCCAGTACCACAGAGAGAAGGACTGACCACCCAGTACCACAGGGAGAAGGACTGACCACACAGTACCACAGAGAGAAGGACTGACCACCCAGTACCACAGGGAGAAGGACTGACCATCCAGTACCACAGGGAGAAGGACTGACCACCCAGTACCACAGGGAGAAGGGCCTGACTACACAGTACCACAGGGAGAAGGACTGACCTCCCAGTACCACAGGGAGAAGGACTGACCACCCAGTACCACAGGGAGAAGGACTGACCACCCAGTACCACAGGGAGAAGGGCCTGACTACACAGTACACAGGGAGAAGGGCCTGACTACACAGTACCACAGGGAGAAGGACTGACCACCCAGTACCACAGGGACAAGGACTGACTACACAGTACCACAGGGAGAAGGGCCTGAGTACCCAGCCCTAGAGGAAGAAGGACTGATTATCCAGTACCATGGGGAGAAGGACTGACTGCCCAGTACTACTTGGTGACTGTTCAGACCCTTTCTCCCCTGCGGCTGTGGTAGAAACATCTGACGCCTCAGGCCGCCTTGCAGCGTGGCTGGTCTCGGTGGACAGTAAAGACCCAGGGCCAGGAAATCAATGAGGAGCAGCCTCTGGCTCAGAGGCAGGGCTCGGGAGGAGGAATCAGGGGCCAGCACAGCAGGCTGGGGCCTCAGGAAAAAATACACAGTAGGGCCTGGGCCTGGCGACTCGTGACCGTCATCCCAGGACCCTGGTCCCTTACTAGCCTAGAGAGAAAAGGCTGTTGAGGTTGGTCTGGGAGAAGGGAGCGGAGATGAGGGAGTGAGGAGAGATGGAGGGAGAGGGGCTGCTCACATAGATGGACGCCTCAAAGGAAAACCCTCTCCTCTACCAGTGGATGCTAACTTTAAAAATGTAGAAGAAAATAACCCAAAGCCAAAAGAGGCAGAGCTGTGGTTTCAGTGGCAGAGCACCTGCTGAGCAGGAACAAGGCCTTGAGTTCAAACCTGCATACAATCAGAGAGAGAAAGGGGAGTGAGGAAGGAGGGAGGAAGGGAGGAGAGGGGAGGGAGGAAGGAGAAGGGAGGGAGGGGGCAGTCCTGTTTCTTGGGGCTGGGGAAACAGACCAGTGCACCAACAGGAGAGACCGAGAGTCCGGGATGCGATAAGGCCCAGAGACTAATTTTTCAGGGGGAGGGAGTGACACAAAGCCTCGTTTTTCCAGGCTCCCCTCAGCCTCCCCAAGGCCTTGGGGAGGTGGACAGATGGGTTCCTTCCCTGTGGGGACAAGATTTAGAGCCAGGAGCCCTGTGGGGGTGCAGGCGGTGCCAGGACGGCTCGGCCAGGGAGCGCAGCCAAGCTCTGCCGACGTGTGAATTTGCTGCCTAGTTCTAGACTCTGGAGGATTCCAGGAGCCAAGTCTCTCCGAGGGCCCCCCTTCGTCTTCCGGCATCAGCAAAGCACACAGGCGAAGACCAGTTAATAACTTGCACATTTTACAATAAATTTTAACAATTTAAGAGTGTGCTACAGCTTTATTAGGGTTTTTATTTCACCACACTAATTCAGCGCGTAATAACCTGCCAGGGACACAGGAATTCACTTGACTTATGCGCTGGGCACCCAGATAATGGAATAAACCCAGGCAAAGAAGAACCTTGAGTCACACCCAGGCAAGCTAGGTGAGGAGGGGGGGTGAGAGGGCCGGCGGAAAGCATGGCCTTGGCTGTGTCTCTGCATCCTTAGGGCTCAGCCTGCTCCCCTACCTTCCTGAGCACCCCCCCTTCCTGGGGTGTCGGGATGGTGGCTGTCACTAGCAGCTGGACTGGCAGCTAGCCACCCCGCCTCATCCAGCCAAAGGCACTCTGGAGCCAGGATTTCAAACCTCTTTTCCCTCCTTCTGCGCTGAGACTGCTGGCTGAGTGAGAGCAGACAGCCCACAGCACTGAGGGCCTGGCATCTGTAGGGTCAGGCCCCGTCTGTAGGGTCAGGTCTGTCTGTAGCGTCAGGCCCTGTGTGTCTAGGGTCAGGCCCTCTCTGTCTGTAGGGCCAGCTCTGCCTGTAGGGTCAGGCCCTGTCTGTCTGTAGGATCATGTCTGTCTGTCTATAGGGTCAGGTCTGGCTGTAGGGTCAGGCCCTGTCTATCTGTAGGTTCAGGTCTGTCTGTAGAGTCAGGCCCTGTCTATCTGTAGAATTATGTCTGTCTGTCTGTAAGGTCAGGTCTGTCTGTAGGATCATGTCTGTCTGTCTGTCTGTCTGTAGGGTCAGGTCTGTCTGTAGAGTCAGGCCCTGTCTGCCTATAGAATCAGGCCATGTCTGTCTGTAGGATCATGTCTGTCTGTCTGTAGGGTCAGGTCTGTCTGTAGGATCAGGTCTGTCTCTCTGTAGGATCAGGCCCTGTCTGTCTGTAGGATCATGTCTGTCTGTAGGGTCAGGCCCTGTCTGTCTGTAGGGTCAGGTCTGTCTGTAGGGTCAGGTCTGTCTGTCTGTAGGGTCAGGTCTGTCTGTAGGGTCAGGTCTGTCTGTCTGTAGGGTCAGGCCCTGTCTGTCTGTAGGGTCAGGTCTGTCTGTCTATAGGGTCAGGTCTGTCTGTAGGGTCAGGCCTGTCTGTCTGTAGGGTCAGGTCTGTCTGTCTGTAGGGTCAGGTCTGTCTGTGGGATCAGCAGCCCTCCATAGGGGGCAGGGTTGCCAGGGCTGGCCTGGAACAAAGGACAATGCGGGCAGAGGGGCTGAGGAAATTACCCCAGAGAGAAATCGGGTTAGCTTGAGTGTGTTTGTGTGTGTGAGAGAGAGGGAGAGAGAGAGAGACAGAGAGAGAGTATTCTGAGAATTTTTCTGGCCCTATTTCTTTATCTTTTCTCTCCCTTGTCCTTTGTATCTATTTATTCCTACCTGTTTCTCCAAAACAAGTCTTGCTTACGTTTGGCACTCCGTTCTACCTGCCAGCCCTCCTCTCCTTCTGACCACAATGAGGCTTCTGGAAGCAGTGGCCTGACCTCTTTTCCAAACCCAAGGGCCACTTCCGTCCCTCCGACTGTCCCCCGTCCTGCCCCAGGGCCACTTCCGTCCCTCCGACTGTCCCCCGTCCTGCCCCAGGGCCACTTCCGTCCCTCTGACTGTCCCCCGTCCTGCCCCAGGGCCACTTCCGTCCCTCCGACTGTCCCCCGTCCTGCCCCAGGGCCCTTTTCAATCCTTAGTGCACTGTTTCTATCCTCTGTTATTATACACACCTGCACCATGCATGTAGCTGATTTCCCCAGCATCTCTAAACTACAAACCCAGAAAAAAATCATTGTCCCAGAATAAAACATTAGAAAACCTGTGTTTCCCTTGAGCCAGTATCATATGGAAAATAATTCTGAGTCTAGGCCAAGTTGATGGAAGGAGCTAGAACATAGAAAACATGTCCTGTTGGGTCAGGCATACCTCACTATTACTCCCTGAGATAAACAACAAGTAAAGGCAAAAGGCTCTGGGGGTTTGGGCCTGTGGCATGCAGCATGGTGGGAGCTTGTGGCAGAGAAAAATGGCCCCGTTACAGTTGGGAGTCAAAGGGAGAGGGAGAGCCAGGCGGTCCTGAGTGGCTGCCATTCATCTTAGTGATGCCTCCGCTCAGGCCTGCCCCCCTCCCCGTCACATCTCTCCTGCCCCTCCCGGGGGGGAGGTGGGGGGTCTTGAGGGTGCTGCGTGGGGCTGGGGTGCTCATCTCTACCAGGCTCACTGTCTGCAGTAAACACCCATGGACCCGCCAATGCCAACCGGAGGCGCAAGGCCTCTACACACGGATGGCACGTCCTGTGCCCCGGGACGCCATGTGTGTCCACGGCACTTCCTCTCCAGAGCCTCTGCTCTCAGAAAGCGGCCCCGGGAGGCCCCGGGCCGCCGTGTGGAGCTCCCAGCCCCAGGTATGGGGTCTTAGTGCAGGAGACGTGCTTTACTACCACGCCAATGTCTCCGTGAACATGCACGCTGGAATCCTAGCACTTGGGAGACTCAGGCAGGAGGAGAGAGAGTTCCAGGCCAGCCTGAGCCATAGAGTGAGACTGTCTCAAAAAGAACCAACCAACAGACCAGTGGGCCATGAAACTGTACCAACTTGCTGGGGCTGAAGTAACTCCCCTGGGATACACGCGCACGCACGCACGCACACACAGCTCCCCGAAATCCAGCAGATGTCAGCAGATTAAAAACAAACACACCCCCATTAACTTAGAGAGAAATGGCATGCCGAACTCCAGTGCTCTCTTGTTCCCCCATTGTTACTGGTGAAGTGGAGCCCGAGTGGGCTGGGACTCCAGGGAACGCGGTGACAGCTGTGACCTCTGTCCTGCCTGAGCCCCTGGAGACGCTGATCAGACCAGCCGGAGGCACAGACTTGGAGAGGCCACCAGACCCCGCCACTGCCTGCCACCTCGCCAGGCCACGGCTCTGGGTCAACCTCCTTTCTGCAGAAAACATCTCTACTGGGTTACTCTTTGGAATTTCCCAAGGACCACACCACCCACCGGTGGGCACGGAGGTGAGATCGTCCACCCAGAGCTTCCCTTGTGGGCTCGGAGTCGCCTCCTCTAACAAAGCTTCTGTCACGAAACAGTTCTGTTACTCCAGCAATACAAATTGCATTGTACCTACAGTGCGTGGGAGGCAGGCCGGCCGAATCCACGGCGCTTCCCACAGACAGCGCTGGCCGTTTGCTGAGGGACAGGACAGCGCCTAGCTAGACGGGCAATGGCCCCGGGGACTGGGGATGGATGGAACTCTGCAGATAGCAATTTTGGGGGTCCTTACCTGCATGAGCCAGGCTGCAGCTCACCCATCTCCCACAACCCTAAAGACTGTGCCCATCATCCACCCCTGAGAAACCAGGAAATGTGTCTGCCTCCTAAAGGCCTCTTCAGCGAGAGCCAGGAGCTATGGCAGCCCCGTCCCAAGCCGCAGGGACCCGCGTCCCAGAGTCAGGGACTATTCCTCAGTTGTCCCTCAGAACAACGGAAACAGCTCCCTGTGCCAGCCTGCGTGTAAGGGACATCTGCGAAGCCCTGGCCAGCTGAGCGAGAGGAAGCCTTCCCAGGGCGCGTCTCGAGTCAAGCATCGCAGCTCAGAAGACTGAGGGGCAAACACAAATCAACGAGGGACGCGCAGACAGATGTTCCCGGGCCCAAGAACAATTTGCAAGATGCAATGCACAAAAAAAAGATAAATCTCCTCCCTGTCTGCCAGGCCGGAGCAGACTCTGGAATAAAATCAACTCTGCAACAGAATCTGATCCTCAGCTAGTAGGGAGTTTCCTCAAAAGGTAAAGGGGGAAGGATTTGGATCTCCTGCAATTGTACAGCAAACACGTTCACCTGGCAGCATTCAGAGGGCCACGGAGCGGAGGCCAGGGCTGGGGCCAGGGCCGGGCACCGTGGTCCTCAGGGACCAGCGGTGGGGAGAAAGTTGTGTAGAACGAGTTTGCAGCTGCACAGCCATCTTGGACCCAGCGCGGGTCATGGATTGTAGACGTGGGGCAGGTTGCCCTGGACCCTTTTCCTTAGAGCCAGGGGAAGGACCGGCTGGGAGAAGGATGCCGGAGGAGCTGGGGCCGAAGGAAGCTCCTCGCTTCCTCGCTCCTCCAAATCACTTTGGCAGCGGAAGCCAGGACCATGACAAACAGATCTCCCATCCCTCCCTTCCTCCACACCCCAGAAAACTTGCTTTGTCTCAACTGAGCACAAGCTGAGAGGCTGGAGAGGAGGACGGGTCGAGGGGCCGGCCGACTGGCCGATCCAGGCCGATCAGGCCAAGTGCCATCTGTCAGGGTCATACCTCCTGCTGGGCTCAGGGGAAAGTCTCCAGGATCCATGGCTGGAGTTGGGAGAATCTCAAGCTCGGACAGAGCAGAGCAGAGCACCGCAGCTCCCTGGGACAGAGCTGGGACGAGGGCGAGCTTTAATTAACAGGGTCTGAGCTCTTCTCTTTTGGTAACTGAGCAGATTTAAAGGGCTAGAGTCCCAATTTGAAGGGTGCTGCTGCTGCTCGGGCTGCTGCCACTGCTGCTGGGAACGCTTCCTGCCGCTTCCTGCCGAGCGCTCACTCTGGTGCAGAGCCTGAGCAGCCGCGGGGAGGTGGAAGGGGGGCCGGCTCGCCCGCCCGCCCGAAGGGCTCTCAGGGTGTGAGTTTGATTCATAACATGCCTGCCGGCCCTCTCCTCCACAGCCCCGGGTCCCGCTCATCCAGGGCAACCTGCCAGGGCATGGGAGTCTGCACAGGTGGGGGGGTCTGCACGGGCCCTGCCTGGGGGGTGGGGGTTGGAAGCATACTCTGCTGTGTGCTCCTCTCCTGCAAGTGACATGCCCATGCCTGCACACGCCTGCACATGTCCACACACGTGCCTCATGCATACACATGTGTGCACACACCTACTCAGGCATGCATACCTGTGTGCTCACATTCCTGTGTACACACACGTGCTTACACATGTATACATGTGTGTACATACCTGCTCAGGGATGCACACCTATGTGCCCACTTTCCTGTGTATTCACAAGTGCCCCCATGTGTACATGTGTGTACACACACCTGCTCAGGCATGCACACCCGCGTGCTCACATTCCTGTGTACAGACATGTGCCTACATGTGTATACATGTGTGCACACACCTGACCAGGCATGCACATGTGTGTGCCCACATCCCTGTGCACAGGTACATACCTGTGCCTGACTTGAGCACAGACATCTGCCATGTGTGCACACCTCCTAACACCCAGACACAAAGATACCAAGCCTACAGGCAGCCAGACGCCCCACCCAGCACCTGTTCTGTACGGAGAGGTACGGTACCTAGAGACACGGTCACACAGAGGTGGTGGGAGGAAGGAGGCACAGATGCAGGGAAAGAGCAAGCCGTGTGGGACTCCCCGCCCTCCGGCCGCCTTGGCAGAGTGAGGAATTATCAGGGATAGCTCGGATCGGACGCCCTCACCAGCACAGACCCCGCTGTCCCTCAGCTTCTTTTCTGCCCTTCTCTGAGGGCGCCTGCTGGCACCCTGGGGCCTCATCCTAGTGATTTCTCCTGGGCTCACACCTGCTATGCTTAGAACCTCATACAAAGCAGCTGATTTTTCCAGACAGTTCTTTTCTTTTTTCTTTTTCTTTTTCTTTTTTTTTCTTTTTTTTTTTTTTTTTTTGTCGGTTGTGGGGCTTGAACTCTGGGCCTGGACCTGGGCCTTCAGCTCTTCAGCTTAAGGCTAACACTCTACCACTTGAGCCATACTGCTACTTCCGGTTTTCTGGTGATTAATTGGAGATTAGATGAGTCTCACGGACTTTCCTGCATGAGCTGGCTTTGAATCGCAGTTCTCAGATCTCAGCCTCCTGAATAGCTAGGATTACGAGTGTGAGCCACTGGCACCAGGCTCTGGACACTTCTTTAGGCCACACAGTAGTACTGTGCGTGTTTTCCATACACTATCTGTGGCAAACATAGGAAATGAACACAGCCCATCAGAGCTGAGCACCCAGAAGTGTCCAGGGTGCGTGCTTCGGGGTGAGTGCCTCTGAGCTCCCCTTTAACATGCTAAGAGCATGTGTGTGGCCTTCTCCCCACCCTGGGCTGGCCTCTAGTTTGCTGCACCATGCCGGTCAGGACAGAACACAAGCACGGAGAATGTGGCCGTGTTCCATTACCCAACAGCAAGCCTCACCAAGCCTTCCTGGCCTTCAGGACACCCATCCCCAGAGCAGTGGAGGTGCGGGACACATGCCCCCAGTCCAGCCTCTCCTTGGAGGATGGGACCCTGTGCCACCTGGCTCGGGCCTCCTAGGGCAGGAAGAGCTGACACTTGGAACCAATCCTGGGCCTTAGACAAAACCCCTAAGTCCATGGCCACCCGAGCCCTAGCTGCCTCCCACCTCCAGGAGCCTCAAATCTGCTGCCTCCTTCCAGTGGGAGCCACATACCCTCCCTGCCCTCAGACCTTCCATGTTACCTCTTCTCCCTAGAAGGGAGTTGGGAAGGCAAGGAAGAACTAAGGGAGTGGAAGCCAACCCAGGCCCCCAGGTCCTCTGGTCCTGCCCCGCAGGCCCCGCACTGCCTCTCCCTCATAGAGATGCCAGCAGTGGCTTGGCCACACCCTGAGCAGTGGCACCGATGTAGACACTTAGCTGACAGTGTGGACTCTGGCCTGAGCACCAGCCCTGGACTCCACCTCTTCCCTCCGGCCCCAGCTTGTGGGACTGTGCTAGCTCTTCTTCATTAGTGATTTCGGGGTTGTTTCTGCCAATTTCCTTGGAAGATCCCAAATTGGAGTCTTCTAATAAGTTACAACTGAGCCTTCCTTGGAACATTCTGGCACACAATACACATCCTAGAGTACAAATGTGAACAGTTACAGACTAGGAAAATTATAGAGTCGAGCTTTATGTTCGATCGGCACATCCCTGTGTCATAAATTTGTCATGTTATACCAAGTCTATATGCATCAAGATGAAAAAAATATTCACAGTTTGATGTGAAATCTAGGGAATTCCAAACCAAAAAAAAAAAAAAAGTAAGGGGAAATTAGAAAGTGTACTCAGGTAGAAGTGAAGCAAATGCCAGCAGAAGCTGAGACAACGGTTTGTTATTAGTGTGCCAAGCGATGGTAGCACATTCCACTGATCTCTGGAACTTGAAGAGTTTAGGATGTGCATGTCAGGCTGGTGCCCTGAGGGTCACACTGAGCCAGCATGGTGGCACACACCTGTGGTCCTAGCTACTCAGGGAGCAGAAACAGGAAGATCACTGTTCAAACACAGACAAAGTTACCACAAGACCCTCTCAAATCTACACGCAGACACACACACATACATATCTAATACTCATATACATCTAGGGTAGATAGGATTTATCTACCTCCATCATCTATCTATCTATCATCTATCTATCTATCTATCTATCTATCTATCTATCTATCTATCTATCTATCTATCTATCTATCTATCTATCTGTCTATCTGTCTGTCTGTCTGTCTGTCTGTCTGTCTGTCTGTCTGTCTGTCTGTCTGTCTGTCTGTTTGTGTGCATGTGTGTGCCTGTTTCCTCCTGTCCCCCTGTTCTGTTCCTGTTCTGTTCCTCTAGGACAGCCCAGATAACACACGAACTAGGGTCCCACGAAGCCAGCCCTACTTCTTCCATGGGCAACCCCTCTTGAGACCACCTTTTGAAGATCCCACCACCTCCAATATTGCCATACTCAGGGCCAGGCCTCAAATGAATCTTCGAGACTCAACCCTGTGCCCCACTCACTGATGGAGAGAGGCTCACTAGGCAGGGTGGGGACCCTGCTGAGCAGCCCAGACCAGACTCCCACCCAACTCAGGGGGCAGGCTGGTCTCAGACACTACCCTACACAGAAACAGGAAGAACCAAGTACAGGCACCGCAGAGAACTTTGATGTCAGAGATCAGGCCCTGTCCACTAGCCCAGGTCCCACCTGAGCTTGTGACTGACCAGTCCCCTTCCTTTGGGGGGCTGGCACATGGGAAGGCTGGTATAGTGGGGCTGGCACAGGGGAAGGCTGATATGGGGGGGTCTGGCATAGAGAACAAGACAAAATTCTTCCTCCTCTACAAGCAGGACTAAGAAAAAAGCAAAATGCTTTTGCTGTGCTTCATAATATACCTCTTTAGAGACCACATCAACATGACTTCTTAGTTGGGCACTGGTGGCTCACATCTGGAATCCTAGCTACTCAGGAAGCTGAGAACTGGAGGATTGCAGTTTGAAGCCAGCCCTAGCAGAAAAGTCTTGGGCAATCTATCTCCAATTAACCAGCAAAAATGGAACTAGAAGCATGGTTCAAAGTAGTAGAGCACTGCTAGTGGAGTACTGCTAAGAGCAATAAAGCCAAGTGAGAGGGAGAGACCTCGAGTTCAAGCCCCAATACTGGGGGAAAAAAAAACACACCAGGTTTCCTTGCCTAGTCCTTGAAAAGGAGATGGTCCCCTCCCTTCGCTTCCCACCAGCTCTGGTGAAGTCCAGCCCTGGGGTCACTAACCCACCCACCATCCCTGACCTGGACCTACGGCCCCCAGCCTCGCAGCACATGGTGCCCTGGGAGGCTTTGGAAGGTGTCCAGGGAGTCCAGTTGGCACCCGTGTGCACTGGCTCCCAGCTGAGGGGGCCTGAGGCAGCCTTGATCTTCCTGGCTGGGTACCGATGTCATTACACCCAGAAAGTGTTCTCCAAGCACAAGACCCAGCCTCAGCCTGACCGGGACTCCTTCGCCTGAGACTCTGCATCTCCTTTTAAGACATTGGCAGCTAGTGGGGCCCAGTGGCTGAGACAGGAACACAGGTGGGTGACCAGGAGGGAGGGGAGCACTCACCTGGGAGATGCCCCCCCAACTGAGCAGCAGGAAAGCAAATGAGGTCTGAGACTGGTGAGGGGCTGGGGCGTCCCATGAAGAGAATGGCTCAGGCCTGGGAAGGTGTGGAGTGGGGATAAGGAAGTGGACGCCCACAGGCGTGAGCAGGCAGACTGGCTTGCGGAGACGCCTGCTCCCAGCAAGTCGGGCAGAAATCACAGTGCTTCAGCCAGCGCCTGTCCCAGGCTGGAGATTTGGGAACATGGGGACAGGCTGAGCTTTCCTTAGGGGTGTGTGTGTGTGTGTGTGTGTGTGTATGTGTGTGCGTGTGTGTTTTCTGGGTCAATAGCTGGCATCCCCACACTGGGAGGGATAGTGATGTGGAAAGAAAGGGACATGGGGGGGTTCCTCTGCCATGGGGGGCCCTCAGTCTAGCTCAGCCATCTAGTGTGAGCTGGGCCTCAGCCTCGCCCATGGTGGGCAAAGGCATTATGCAGAAGCCAGGTGCTGTGAGCATGGAGAGAGGCACCAGGCTTAGGAAGGCTTCCTGAAGGAGGCGGTTGGTGTGGAGCTCTGAGGGCCAAGGAGCAGGGCCTGCACCCCATCCCTGCACCCCTACCCCCCTACACATGGCAACAACCCAGGATCCTGCACCCTAAACCTCCGCCAGACCCCACGCACATCTCCCACCCAGGGACCAGGGCTGGCACCCGTGGGGCATGGAGCTCTGAGGCCGGAGCTTACCGGAGCCCCTGGCAGGTTCCACCATTCCCTGAAGCCGCTGAAGTCCCGGGTGCTGCCAGCGCCGGGAGAAGGTGAGCTGTCAGAGGCCACACAGCCGGAACCCACTCCTGGCCTTGGAGCCCACTGAAGGTCGCATGTGCCAACCGCCCCGGGAGAAGCTGCCCAGAGCCTCGAGCCCTGCCAGGCCCCGCCCGGCCGGGCAGGGAAGAAGGAGGAGCCAATAATTCCCTTTGGCCAGAGCTGCTGGCCGGGAGCTTCTGGGGCCCCCAACCCCACCCACCCCGGCAGAGGCGAGGCCTGTGCTAGGGAGCTCGCCAGCACCTGCTTTAACAACTTTTAAAAACACTTTTTACCTAAAATTCACATAGCATCAGAAGAACCATTTGAAAGGGAGCAACTTCCTGCTTTGAGCTGTGTGGTGTTACTCAGCTTGCACCCCCTCACCCCGCAATCCACGAGCCCTCACCCCCTCAGCCACCAGAGAAACCCGCAATCCATGGGCCCAACCCTCTTGGCCACCAAACCCCACAATCCATGAGCCGTCAGCCACCAGGGAGCCCCACTACCCACAGGCCCACCCCCCTCAGCCAACAGGAAACCCCACAACCCACAGGCCCTCACCCCCCACAGCCACCAAGGGAGCGCTGTCACGCTGTTGACACAATTCATTATGGAGAGTATCAGAGGGTGGGCAAAGCTGCTCAAAAATGTATATGTCTGAGACAAGCAGAGAAGGCAGATAAGTTGATGTTAGGATAAAGGAACCCCAAGATAAGGACTCAAATTTTTTTTCTTTCTTGCTATTGTTTCTAACATATTTATAAGATGATTTCTTTGTTGCTTTGTATGTCCCTCCCCCACAGTATAACCCCTCTTTCACTGTATTTGATGGTGGTATAATTGTGGAGGGGAAGGGAAAAAACAAATGGTTTAACTAGGGATACAGGTGGATCCATTGCAACAATAAGATGTACAAGTCATGTCGAAAAACGAACTTTATAACTTTGGTGGAGGGGGGGGAGATGGGAAGGGATGGGAAGGGGAAACAAAGGAGGAAGCAACAATGCTTGATAAGAAATGTACTCATTATCTTGCCCATGTGATTGTAACTCCTCTGTATGGTATTTTCACAATAAAATAAAAAAAAATTATATAAGAAAACCGATGGTGAAGAGCCATGCACATGTAAGGGTTTGGGGAAAAAAATGTTAGAGCCAGAACTCAGGAAGCAGAGACAGGAGGAGGCCTGGACCCATGACCAAAGGAAGACAGAAATAGAAATCGTGTCTTCTCCTGCCAACAGAGAGGGGCCTTGCCTGTGCATGAATGGAGACCTCCAGTGAAGAGCATATTATCATTGACATATGACAGCCGGTGCATTGTGACCGGTATCTTTCACTTAGCACACACTTCTGAGGTTCATCTACGTGGCAGATTAATCCCTCTCACAATTTTCTCAGCATCTTTCTTAGATGCAAAAGGGCACCTGAGAAATTGTTGCATTCTGACAATTAATAGAAAGCACAAGGAAGACTAAGTCCACTTTTCTCTCACTCTCTTGCATAAGTGACCTTGCTGATTCCCAGCAGGTGAATGAATCCTGTGTGTGCATCTACCCAGATGTCCACTAAACACTTGGTTCCAGAACCCTGCGGCTGTGATGTGTGGTGCAGTTTTATGGCCACGTACAAGTGCAAGACTTAGAAGTCCTCATCCCTGGAGTAACAGAGCCCTGCAACCCCGAGACCCCGCGCTCAGATGCTCTGCACTGCCCTCTGCTGACCGAAGCCAGGAAGACGAGAACCAGAACCATGGGCCAGGGCGTCTGCTCTGAGAAACTCACTCACCCAGCTTTATTCATGATTCAGAGAGCAAGGCCCTGTGCTGAACTAATACAAAGATTAGCACTGATTCTTTCTTTTCCTTTCTTTCTTCCTTTTTTGTTTTTGAGACAGCATCTGGCTAGGTAGCCCAGGCTAGTGTCAAACTCACCATTCTCCTGCTTCCTCCTCCTGAGTGCTGAGACTACAGGCGTATGCCACCATGCCTGGAGTGGTGATTCTTTCCCTTCAATTCTTTGATTAGAGATTTTTCAGTAGGGTGCTGGGCTCTCCTTCCACACAGCTTCCCACATCGAGGAGATCCTGCCCCTGCACAGGACCCAGGATACATACATCACACCAACAGGAAGGGATACAATGTAAAAACAGCTACAGGGAGTTGGAGCAGCCAGATGTGATGGTGCCTGCTTATGATCCCAGCACCTAAGAGATTGAGGTGCAAAGCTCATGAGTTCAAGACCAGCCTGGACTACATAGAGAAAAGTGAAGGGAAAAGAAGAGAAGGAAGGAGAGGGGAGGACCTGGTAAGGGGAGAGGAAAGAAAGTTCATAATGTAATTATATAACAATGGCAATAAACTCCCAGACATGTGAAAAAATAAGAAACTACTTAAGGCAAAAACCAAGCAATAAGGAAGGACTATACTCTGAAAGCCCAAGTGCTAGAATTAGCTGGGAAGGACTTTAACATAACGATAACCATGTTAGAGTTCTACAGGAAGAAAATGGGCATAATGGACAAAGAGAGACAAAGTCTTGGAAGACAAAACTGCCCTTGGAAAACTTCATTACTGAATAATACAATATATGAAACCTAAAAATCATCACTAGAGATTAACTAGAGATTGGGGAAGGGAGGAAAAAAAGAGATTATTCACTTGTGGATAGACAAATTCTCTAAATAAAACTAAAATTTAAAGGTATTTATTAAAGATGAATGACTCAAGTATCAAATAATTCCAAATAGTCCCATAATATTACATATCCTAATGTGTGCTCAGTATCCCAGAAGAAATGACAACTGGGAATTTTAGAAGTAATTCAAAGAAAATTTCTCCAAACTTGATTATGAACACCCAAATCATAATCCAAAGAACCAATATTAAAACAAACAAAGCAAGCAGAATCTACACCTAGACACATCACGGATAAAAGTCAAAGGTGGGTCAGGTATAAGTGCCTCACAACTGTAATCCTAGCTACTCAGGAGGCTGAGATCTGAGGACTGTGGTTCAAAGCCAGCCCAGGCAAGAAACTCCATGAGATTCTTATCTCCAGTTAACCACCAGAAAACCAGGACTGGTGCTGTGGCTCAAGTGGTAGAGTGCTTACCTTGAGCTGAGGAGCTCAGGGACAGCACCCAGACCCAGAGTTCAAGCCCCACAACCGACAAAAAAAAAAAAAAAAAAAAAAAAAAAAAGCCAAAGGTGCATAGGAAATCTTCACTCAGGTGGCGTTAGCAGTAGCAGCTGGTATTTTACCTGGTCAAGTCCAAACACAGTGGGGAATGACACCGCTACAGTGTGGAAATTATAAATAAACAACTGTCACCTCAGAGATCAACATCCAGTGAGAGTATCTCTCAAAAAATGAAAGCAAAAAGGACTTTTTGGATAAATTATGAGCAGTGTTGTAAAGTGTGCTAAAGAAAATTTGGTTTCTGACAGGAAATAATACTACAGGGAAATTTCAGTCTAAGAAGGAACAAGAAGTACTGCAAATGCTCAATCATCTGTAGGCAAAGAGCAAGGTGATTTTCTTCTAAAAGAAATGACTTCCTAGCCATCCAACTTTCTGCTTCCTGATATGGCCTCTCAGATTTCCCCATCCACCGTTCCATCTTTTGCAGTTTATACTATTTGTCTAATTATTTAACTATGTGGCATCTTAGTTCTTAAAAGTGAAGACATGCCTGATGCAGACAGCCTAGTACATTTCAGTTTTAGGTGGTGATATGCACATATATACCTTTAAACACCTTTAAAAATATTTCTTGTGAAAAAATGTATAGCTAGTTCTATTTCATATTTGCTTTACTGAACCAATCTGTCTTAGATAGTTCACAAAAAATGATTTATATTAGTAACAAATAAGGAAGTTGATGTGCACTCAAAAGAACTATACCTATCACTTTATTTACCCTAACAAGGAGTTAATTAGTATTTTTTTTGTATTTGTTACCAGCACTAATTGATTCATTAAAAATATTCCAGGGGCCGGGCGCTGGTGGCTCACGCCTGTAATCCTAGCTACTCAGGAGGCTGAGATCTGAGGATCGCAGTTCAAAGCCAGCCCGGGCAGGAGAGACGACCGTGAGACTCCTATCTCCAATAAACCACCAGAAAACCGGAAGTGGCGCTGTAGCTCAAGTGGTAGAGTGCTTGCCTTGAGCAGAAGAGCTGAAGGACAGAGCCCAGGCCCAGAGTTCAAGCCCCACGGCCGACCAAAAAAAAAAAATATTCCAGGGGCTGGGAAGGTGGCTCAGTGGTAGAGCGCTTGCCTTGCATGCCTGAGGCCCTGGGTTCGATTCCTCAGCACCACATAAGCATAAAGAAAAAACCCGGAAGTGGTGCTGTGACTCAAGTGGTAGAGAGCTAGCCTTGAGCTGAAGAGCTGAGGGCCAGCGCCCAGGCCCAGAGTTCAGGCCCCACGACCAGACCCAAAAAAAAAAAAAAAAAAAAATATTCCAATGAATCTTTGGTCTTGAGCCTGCTGCCACCATCTTGTTTCTGTTCTCTGCCCATCTCCAGGGAAATCTCCAGAGACAGAGAAATTGGGATTTAGGGTAAGAAGACACAGAAGCCAGGGGCTGGTAGCTCACTCAAATTATCCTAGCTACCTAGGAGATTGAGATCTGAGGATCACTGTTCAAAGCCAGCCTAGGCAGAAGAGTCAGTGAGAATCTTATCTCCAAGTAAGCAGCAAAAAGTTGGAAGTGGGGCTGGGAAGTTGGCTCAGTGGTAGAGTGCTTGCCTTGCATGCATGAGGCCCTGGGTTCGATTCCTCAGCACCACATAAGCAAAAAAAAAAAAAAAGTTGGAAGTGAAGCTGTGGCTCAAGTGGTAGAGTGCTGGCACCCACATTTGCAGTTTGTCCGTAACTTTTGCTCCCTTTGGAGTTTTCCACATGCTGCTTCTCTCCTAATTTACTGACAAGCACTAACATAGAGGCAGTCCCCTCCTCTCCCCCCCCTCGCTCCCCAGTCTGCCCATCCGGCCCCATCACCCTCCCCTGCCCCTCCATGTCCTGTGGCACATGGGTCTGCACAGATGCCACTGGCTTCCGCTTGGCACCTGGGGTGAGTGCCGGCCAGCATGGGCAGTGCCCTTGCCCTAGACGGTCAGACAAGGCTGAAACGCAGTTTTCCCGAAGAACTCCAGAAACACATCAGCCACCCAAAGGGAGCATGAAGGTGATTGGAGAGGTGGGGTAGGTGGGAGGAGCAGGGACTACAAGGTAAGCTTCCTGCCCCCGCACACCCCTGTTCTGAGTGGGTGAACCCCAGCGTCCCTGTGGACTCCTCGTGTGGCTACAACCAAGGCCTGGACGTCCTGAAGGTTACAATGCCGATAGCTGCCCAATCACTCTGTCCAGTTTGGGGAGCTGTAAATCCTCTCCCTCTGCCTCATGATGAAATAGCACCCCAAGAACCAGCTCCCGGTGGGCTGTGAAGCTCACACACAAACTCCGCCATCCTTCAGGAAAACAGCTGCGGTCCAGCTTCTCCCTCAAGGTTGTGCTTCTTGGGTTTTTGGTTTTTGCTTTTTTAAAATGCTTTTACTTATAGGTTGTGCCAACACTCAGCTCTTCACAGTGTTTACTGTGTACAGAGAATACAGGAGACGCTGCTCCTCGGCTCTATGGTTGTGAGGAGCACGGGCGAGGCCCCTCACCCCCGCCCCCCACTCTAACATGCGCAGCTGGCTGAGGTGAGAGAGTTCACTAAGAACCGGGGACAGGGCAATGAGGGATGGGGTCGCCATCAGACACTAAGAGTGGGCTGAGGGGTGGCTGGGTAGTGAACACTTACCTGGCAGGCCTAAGGCTCCAGGTTCAATCCTAGCCCTGAAAAAAAGATTAGGTTTATTACAGCTTTGTTTACAATGGCCAAACAGTGGAACCAGCAAGGATGCCCAACACTAATGAATAAAGAAAATACAGTTACATATACACCATTGAATATTGCTCAGTCATTAAAAAAAAAAAATCATGTCATTTGCTGGGAGATCTTTGTGTGGAGTGAGAAAAGCTCAAAAAGCCAAGTAGTGCATGGGATGGAGAGATAAGAATGGAGACCACTTCCCCACCCCCAACCCGAATGGTTTTCTGGTCTTTCTCAATTATTCCCATATGAACAGAGGAGAGACAGTATCAATGTCATTTTGATTTGCATTTCCCTGGAGGCCAACAATGTTGACCATTTTCACATATGTTTGGCCATTTGTACTTCCTCAAGTGTGTCCAACCAATGCCACTGTCCATTTGTTGGCTGGATTATTTGCTCCTTTGTTGCTTGGGTTCTTTACCTGTGTACAAACACCCAGCATCACAAGACCTGAGTTAAAACTCCAGGGCTGGAAAGCAAGCAATCAATAACCACTTGCTGATGGGCTAAACTTGCAATCAATAAGGGGTAACATAAATTTCACCATTCTTCTGAGAGACACTTGCTGAGCCAGTTCCAGTCCCATCCAAGCCACACAGTAAGGCTCTATCTCAAACAAAACAGAACCACACAGCAAAGGCCCTCTGAATATTATTTAGGCTTCTCTGTTTTATTTTTGGCTCTTATAAAATGTTCTTACTTATTTCTGGCTGATACCAGAGTTTGAACTCAGGGCCTTATACTGGCCACACTGGCGCTCTACCTTGAGGCACACTCCCGGCCCTTGGCTTTGGGTTTAGTTTGCTCATTTGTCTAACTTCTTAAGGATGAAGAATGGATTACTGCTTTGTTTTTTCTGTTTGGTTGGTTATTTTTGTTTGATCATAGGTTTGTTGAAACAGGATCTTATGGCCCAGGCTAGCCTTGAACTTGTGAATTTGCTGGGATTTCAGGCTGTCCAGCTGTGCCCAGTAGCTACATCTCTTTTCCACAGAGCATTTACAAGAATGAACAGGCCTCAGACACTACTTCCACACACTGACTCTTCCCAGCTTTCTGTCTGGCATGTTCAATATAACCATCAGCAACCTTTCCTTAAATCCAGAGGACTGTCTTTAGGATTTCTCCCAGGACAGTTCCGCTGAAAGTACTGAATTCACTTACCTTTTGTTAACTCATATTCTTGTTTTCCAAGAAGAGTTGATAAAAGGACTGGAATGTTTGGTTATTGATGTCTACTGCTTTCCCATCTTCTGGCTGCTGCGCTTCCTGATGGAGAAATCAACTGCTAATTGCATCAAGATTTCATATTTTTTTTCTTTTCTTTTCAGAAGATGATTTTCAGTTTGCTGTGCAGCTTTGGTTGTTTTCCAGAATTCTAATAGTTGCTTTGCCCATATTTTCTGAAGTCATTCTGGAAACAGGTCTTCTCTCATTTAATTATTCAGTAATCATGTTTCAGTATCTTTTAAAACAACTTTCCTTTAATTGTTTTCTCTAAAATTTTTTAGCTATTCCCACCTATTTGGCTAATTTTTCATTTGGATGTTAGAGTCAATTTACTTAAGCTTCACAAAAGAATATTCCATTGGAAATTAGAAGGTTATTGTGTAAAACAAATTGCCTTAGTACAACACCATAAGCTCCCACTTTCTCCTACTCTAAACTATTTGGCAAACTTACTGATTTTCCCCTCTCCATGTAGATTCCACGGTATGCTCCCTAAGCCTGGTCCATTGCGACTGTGAATTGAGAATAATGGCCTGTTATTATTATTTTAATATCAAGCCACAAATCAGCATTTTCTGGCTTGAAAGGACAGCACTCATGTATGCACTTGAAGTGAATGTGGTCAGAAAGCTTCCTCCTTTTCAGGGCTGAGGGCTGACTGAGCCCACCCCCAACACGTCCAGGCAGGGAGGGACACTCCTGCACAGGGGGCCCTTCTAGAGTGCTCCCTGCCCATTTCTTCAGCTGACTACTTTCTGTCCTTCAAAATCTAGGGCAGGTGAACTGTTCTCTTGGTCCTGAGAGTCATTGTAATGAATAACCACTGTAATGAAGGGAATTTAGGGAACACTCACCTGCAGCCTGGGGGGAATGAGGTACAGATAGCAGAGGGACCCACAAAGCATCACCGCTGGGCCCTTAGCGTGGTGTAGGTATGTGCTGACTCCTCTCAGAGTCAGAACCCAGCTGCGGACCTGGGCTGGTGCTGAGTTTGTCACTCTGGTATCCCAGTTTCTTCCTGATTTCCCAGTCTTGTAGTTTATGAGCTTAGGGGAAATGACCAAGAGGCTCTGACTACACCAGTGGGCTCCTCCATCCACAGCTTCACAACCTGATGCCATGCTGGGGTGGGAGGTTCAGTAGGCAGTAGGCCTGACTGGAGGAAGTGGGTCACTGGGATATACCCACCTGTGAGGGGTATAGCTTGCCCCTGCTACAGTTTCCTTCTCTCCTGCCCTGCCCATCTTTCTGCTGCCTCGCTGGCTCTAGCTTCTTCCTGGGCTCTCTACTTCCTTCCCTGCTCTGCCTCCCAGCAGCCATGAGGGGGCCACTCTGCCCCTACACACTGTCCACCATGATGGTCACCCTTGTCTCAGGCCAAGTCACCATGGATTGAAACCACGAGCCCAAGAAATCCTTCCTTCTTACACGGCTTATTAATGAGGCTTGTGACTACCACAGTGAGGGAAAGAATTCCACACGGAGCAAAAAATACAATTAGGTGAGTTAGGAAGATGAAGTTAGCTACAATTTTACTTCTACTTAGAGAAAGAGGAAAATTGTATGTGAGGAATGGGGGAGGAGGAAGAAGAGGAAGAAGGAAATGGCAGCAGGCTTGACTTACCAGACGACCTGTGCCAATGCCAGTGGCTATACACCTGAGCAAGTTAAAGAGCATTTGTGTTCCAAGTCCTTATAAAAGATTACTTTATTAATTTCATTTTGGATGAAAGAATCATAAAATACTTCTGGCAACCTGGAAAAATATTCGGTGTTTTCCACAAGAGAAAATGTAAAGAACAGACATGCACAGCAGTGAAGGCTGGGAGTGGAAGATGCAGGCCTGCTGGGATCGGCGACGAGGACTCCTCCCGTGGGAGAGGCTGACCACTGGGCACTGTTACCTCGCTCTGGTCCAGCCACTGCATTACCTGCTATGGCAATCTGGGAACAGGGTTGAAACCTAGCACCCTTCCAGTGCCATGGAAATTTCACAAGAAGTTGGCAATAAGCAAAATTTGAAGTGATCAATGCAGAACTTATTTTCAGCAGATATTATCTTAAAATCCAAGAAAGGAGTAGAGCAGATGTTTTAATCAGGGCAGTTCAGTTTAAGGCTAAGCGGCTACTCCAAAGTAGCCAATAGCTCTGAGAGCCAGATGTAACAATGAACGCCTATAGTACTAGCGCAGGGGGGCTGAGGCAGGGGGATCTTGTGTCTGAGACCAACCTGGGCTACAAAAAAATACTTTTAATTTTAAAACAAAAACAAAACAAGCCAGTAGCCCAGAAAGAGAGGAGCACAATTATTTATTCCTGTGTAGCACTCTTATGAATAGCACTTTAGGAAGTCATACCAAAATATAATTAAAAAATTGTTAAATTCCAGAGATATTCTTCTCAGATATAAGAACGAGGAAGAGCTGAGCTCTGGTAGAAAGGCGTGACAGGCTGGCTGCTGTCTCTGCAGGGCAGAAGCAGTGTGACAGGTGTCCTTGGAAAGGCTGTGGGAGGGAGCCTGGAACCACCCGGGACGTCTGGCTGGTGTCCTTTGGCATCCTCAAGTCAGATAAGCTCAGCATCCAGAAACGTCCTTCGATCTGCTCTTCCTCTGATGCCGTGTGTCCCTGGGATCAAAGCCTCGCTCCTGGGCACCAAAAAGTGCCCAGAAGGGAGTCCGGGCCATGTAGTCCTTTGCACCAAAGGTCTCTGAGCCACCACTGCCTTCATACCGCTGGATGAGCTCCTGGAAGCGTCGGTAATCAATCCATGTCCACCATTCCCCATCAATCTTAAACTGGAAGAAAGTGCTCGGTCAGAAGCAAAGCTACCCACAGGGAAAAACATCAAATAAATACAGAAAAACTGCAGAGGAGACTGATTTTTTTTTTCTATCATATCATATAAACAGAAATCCATGTTCAAAATAAGCTTCCTGTGAAGCCAAGACACAGTGCAGTAAAGAAAGCTTCTTTCCCTGGACTATGCCCCATGGTGGGTAGGGGCCATAGACAGGGGCGCCCCACAGTGGGCCTCTTCCTAGATAGGAGCCACCTGGGGCAGGTGGGGGTGGGGTGCCCTGCAGAGGGACTCCTCCTGGATGAGAGCCATCCCGGGGCAGGCGGGGGGCCTGGAGCAGTGGGCCGCAGGACATTCAATGCTCATAGCCCATTCTGTGTCCCCAGGGCTGCATTAGGGCCACTAGCAAAAGGCTTTTTATTACTGAGCTTGCTTGAGTTATTAGTAAATGTTTATCGATGGCTTCCAATACGAAGTGCAACTAGATGACTCAAACTAGCTCCACAGTCTGGTATGTACACAGTACCTCATTAGGAGAAAGCCTGTTAAGAATTTCAATTTGAAAAATGGGAATAATCTAATTTGTGCTCTCTTAAATGAATTGCTTCCCAAAAGCCTTCATCTTCTCTCCCAAGCCTGATAGCAGAGGAAACCGCAAAGGTGCAATGCCTATGTGTCTCTTCATATTTACATAAAATAATATGTACATTGAAATGAACTCCAAGATACGGAACCAAGAGATCTTCTTTTTTTAATTTTTTGATGATTCTGTCTTCTTTTCCCTAGGTATGGTGTATTCAAGTGTGTCAGGAGGATTGGGGGGAAGGTACAGAACTCGAGGGAAAAAGGGTAAAAAATCTGGATGCAGCAGTGGAGCTCAATGGACACTGATGGAAGTGACCTCTACAACTCGTGGGTAGAGACAGGATGGAGGGAGGAACAGAAGACACTGTACAAAAGGAAATGTACTCATTACCTGACTCATGTAATCATAATCCTCTGTACATCGCCTCTATAGTAACAATAAAGTAACTTTTTTAAAAAGACCCACAGCTACGTGTTCTGACCCCTGTGGAGGAAACTACTATGGTGCAGGCTTAGACCTGCTCCAGGGTGATCAGCTCCCCGGCCACTCAGAACCGTACCTGGCAGCCCATCCACCACCAGCGCCTGCGCAGCCAGGTGATCTCTCCGGGTCACAGCCTCATAGCAAGCACTTCAGCTTCTGTGGCCTTTACAGGCTGCCTGGGGCAATGCTCCAGGAGGCAGAGATGCCACCACATGGAACAGGAGGTCTGCATGTGGCTTCTGGGGTGGTCCCTGTCTTTCAACCACAACCTCCTTCCTCCCAGGGTCTCTATCCTTGCTCTGGGGCGAATCCCTTTAGACAAAGCTGGGCCACAGCAGCTCTGTGCTGAGCCTGCGCCACCTCTGCTCATGGTCAGGATTTGGTGCTGTCCTCCTGTGAGCCCCCCCCCCCCACTTTGCCATTGCTTAATTGCCTAGACCGCATGGGGCAGCCGTTCCTCACTCTCTAACCTTCCATCCTCCACAGGATGGAAACTCTCCAGACTCCCAGGACAAGTGGGTGCTGCTGCTGGCTTTGCTCACAGAGCAGAATGGACTGCTTCCTGAAGCACTCCCAGGCGCCAGTCTCCTGGTGTGGTAACGCCCAGCCAGTACCGGCACTTCAGAACTGCTCTTAGAAGAGCAGCACAGCCGGGCGCTGGTGGCTCACGCCTGTAATCCTAGCTACTCAGGAGGCTGAGATCTGAGGATCGCGGTTCAAAGCCAGCCCGGGCAGGAGAGACCATGAGACTCCTATCTCCAATAAACCACCAGAAAACCGGAAGTGGCGCTATAGCTCAAGTGGTGGAGCGCTCGCCTTGAGCTGAAGAGCTGAGGGACAGCGCCCAAGCCCAGAGTTCAAGCCCCACGACCGACAAAAAAAAAAAAAAAAAAAAAAAAGAAGAGCAGCACAGAAGGTCCTGGGGTTCACGCTGTCCCACTCTTTGAGTGGGGTGGACATTTAAGAGCTCATGCAACTTGAACATACTGCTTTTGTTTGAGGCAGGTATTTCCCTGTGGCTACGCAGGTGACTGAGGTCAGGGATGGCATCTGTTACAGCCTCCTTCTCTCATCATGGAGGGGCAGCAATGGGCATGGCCCCATCTCGGGGTCTGGCAAGGATCTGGGAGTGCAGGGAAAGGCAGTGTTTGGCAGCTGCCCCCAGACTCGGCCCCCAGGAGTCGTCTTGGCCCTGCTTCCCCCTATCACTGGCCTCTCTCTTTTGGGGTTGAATCTCCAGGTATGGGAAGTCTGATCCTCCGTACCCAGGCCCTGTTCACCAACTCCCTTAAGCTACAATCATGCCAGCCATGGCCAGCCCAAGGGGCACAAAGGGTGAGGAGCAAGTGACTAATGTTTTCGAGGTAACCAAGGCTTGCAGTGAACAACATACTTCACTGTTCATTCTAGCATACACACATGCAACAGTACTGAATGGACACCGTTTATAAAGCCCAGCTGAGTGAAACCCAGAAAACTGAATTTCTTAACCCCACAGACACTGGAGGACCTCACGCTGATGCTGAAGCTCTGCCCTGGATCAAGGTGAAGAAACAAGATGTATGGAGATTACCATGGTCATTAAAACTGGACAGGTCAGCACTGAGCCCCCAAGTGGCTGTGATGTAGAATGCACACACAGTCAGCCCCGGTGGCAGGGCACAGTTCTACCACCAGAACGGCCAACCACAGAACAGCGCTTCTCTTGGCTTCTTGAAGACAGGATGTGGCCCACTGGGATACAGTGAGGGCCCTCCTGATGTGCAAGTCGGCCAAGCCTGCCTGCCATGTCTGCATGGTGTCTGCTTCCTATGCTAGTCAGCTCCTCCGGTATCTTCTTATCAGGACATTGTCCTGTTGGGCCAGAGCCCACCCTCAGGTCCTCCTTTAGCTGTAATGTCTCCTGACAAGTCCCATCTCTAAGTACATCTGACTTAGGGGTTAGAACGGTGACGTAGGAATTTGGGGATACCATCCGACCCCCAAGACAAAACTGAATTGACACAAGCCATGCAAGATGTGAGAATGAAGATACTGAAGGAAAACGGAATAGGTAGCTCAGGAAAAGTCAACTGTCTCCTGCAAAAGGCAAAGGCTGAAAGGGCAAAATCTGTATGACTGACACACAAACCATGTTGAAATTAAACCCAGACCACAAAATGAAACTCACAGCTAAGTGCTCTGAGACACGAGGTCCTCCTGCTCCAAGGGCTCCTCAAAGCCAGCCACACAAGAAGTAAATGTACGCACAACCACAAATAAGCTCAAAAGGTCACAGGTGATCCCCCCCCCCAACACACACTGCATCAGGGTGGGGCCCAGCCTGGATGGACGGAGCTGGCAGGCTGGCCAGACACCCAGGTTGAGATCTGTGGAGTGGAAGTGCTGTGGGAGGGCACCTGGGAAAGACGCAGTACACAGAACAATGACAGAGGTGTTCTGCCCTACTACAAGTGGCTGATAAATTCTATCAAAGACAACAGATTACTTTGATTTCCTGAAATGGTCATTTAAAAAGACATACACTTACAGAAACTAGATCAGGAGACAGGCATTTTCTACCTGGATTGTCTCCCGCTGAGGAGTGAGGTGGAGAGAGGATTCCAGCTTCACTAACCTTTGTACTCGCCTTAGGAGACAGGAAACTACACCCAGCAGGTGGACAAGTGGTATGTTCTCGCTGAATTTAAACACGTCCCAGCGGCAGGATGCAGCAACTCCCAGGTGCTGTGCTAGGGGCTGATGGCAACGCTAACTTGAGAATTCCCCTAATGCCATCTCCAGACACAGTCTGGAAAGATGGTAGAGTAGGAAGCAGGGTAATACTCTCCGACCAGACAAAACCAAGGAGCACAGTGTGTCCTGGAACTCAGGTCTTCGGAGGGTGAGCCCTGGACTTCAGAAGTAGGCTGGCCACACCTGCAGGGGATTTACTCACCTGGCTGTCTGGCCTTCCCACCCTCCCTAGAGCTCAGCCCTGGGGCTGGGAGTGTGGGATGGGTTTGGGGTGGGTGTTCAGAGCCCTTCCCCCCACCCCCTCAGCCTGGGTTCTAGGGCCCATGATTCCTTTGTTTCTGCAATGGGGTTTCCCTGCTATATCACAAACCGCTTCCCTTAAACTCTACAGTAGCTGTCTATAACCTTGCTCAGCCCCCCTCCCTCCCTTTGCCCCCCCCCATTCCCACCTTCCCAGCAGGGTCCTGTGTCTGCCCCCCTCCCCCCACTCCCTGCCGCTGTACGAGCTCCCCAGGGCCCAGCATTTCTGCAGCTCCTGGTCCTGGGTCTGTACTGGCTGCGGTCCAGTCAGGGAGCAAGTCCTTCCTCAGTGAAGCATCTGCAACAGCCACCTTGCCCAGCATACCCCCGCCTCTCTGTACCCCGCCCTTCACAGCTAGGCTAAAACATCTAGACACGTGCCCTCTTTAGATGTGGTCTTTCTCTCTGCAGAGTCTGCTTGAGTCCTTAGTGTTGAGCACAGCCCTGTAGGCACACACGGGGATCCGTGAGCATCACAGGAAACAAGAAAGCCCTGCCTCCACTCTCCTCTATCCTTCCTTGAGAGCAGTGACCTTGGCAAGGTCATGTGTGCTCACGTTAACGTTCAGTCTCCGATCCTTTCCTGTCCTCTGGACCTCTGTGAGACCAGAACTCACTCTCTCAACGGTGATCACATGCAAATATGTAGTCTGTGGTCAGCGAGGCCTGACCTCACACTTCACACCCAAGTTCTAATAGCATACCAACACATAACATATACCATCTAACCACAGTAAGCTCAAGGCCTGACCTCACTAGTCTACATCAGTGAGTATACCCCAGAAGTGGCACTATGTGTTTGTAAACAGGACACAATCATCACCACAAATGTTCAAACGTGAATTTTACTTCTTAGTGACCAAGCTAACAAGAAATTGATTTTCTTTTGTTAGGAATTTTTTACTTAAAAACATACCAGAATGGACTGGGAAGGTGGCTCAGTGGTAGAGCGCTCGCCTTGTATGCCCGAGGCCCTGGGTTCGATTCCTCAGCACCACATAAGCAAAAAGAAAAAAGCCGGAAGTGGCGCTGTGGCTCAAGTGGTAGAGCGCTAGCCTTGAGCTGAAGAGCTGAGGGACCAGTGCCCAGGCCCAGAGTTCAGGCCCCACGGCCAGACCCAAAAAAAACCCAAAAACCAAAAAACAAAACACACACACACACCAGAAGAGTTCTCAGCTTGCCTAATAAACAAGCTACAGAAGAAGAGCAGAAATAGTGTCAGGAACTGGACTCTCAAACTGAATCTTCCAGATGACAAAACTCGGCTATTTGATAAACACTTCAGAATGTCTCCTGACAGCTAGAGGCTCCGATGGGGGCTGACTATTTTTGTTCCTCCTGTCATTCCAGGAAGGACTAGAGGTTACTACAAGGTTTTCTTTTCTAAGCATGCACCTTTCTAAAAATTACAACTAGAAGGCACTTTGGGATGTCTAGATGAGGCTAAAGAAAAGAGCAATTCCAGAAGTGGTGCTGTGGCTCAAAGTGGTAGAGCACTAGCCTTGAGTGAAAATGCTCAGGAACAGAGAGGGGACCCAAGAGAGAGAATTGAGGGCCTTGTTTCTCTTGGGAATATAGCACGTGGTGAGGGGAGGAGGGGTAAGGTAGGAAGGGGAGGAGAGCAGAAGGAAAGCACTCTCACCTTCCAGTGTGCAATCAGGAGGCAGCTGGGGTGCTCAGGCAGGGAGGAGGGAGCAAGGAGGAGCTGGGAGGGGAGGGGAAGGGAGTGGAGGGGTACAGGAGGACAGCAGCCTCACCTTCTAATGTGTGACCAGAAGGCAGCTGGAATGCTTGTGCAAGGAGGAGGTGTCAAGGGGAGCAGGGAGGGACTGGGAGGGGAGGAGAGGGGAGGAAGGAGAGACAGGGAGGGGAGCAGGAGGATGGTGGCCTCACCTTCCTGTGTGCTATCAGCAGGCAGTTGGAGTGCTCGTGCTCACAGGCGAGTTCGTAGTCGGGGATCAGCTCCACCAGCTCCTGGACAAAGCGCACCACTTCCTCGTGCCAGGGCACATTGGCCATGGTGAGGCTGCTGGCCGAGCTCTCTCCACAGTAGGTGACACCCTGTTAGAACATCACAGCAGGCAGGTGGTTAGAGACGTCACTAGAGTGGCAGAGTCCAACTTCCAGAGCCAGAAGGGCTTCTAGAGCCATTGGAGGCGACGGCACCTGCCCGGTGCAGCAGGAAGCTATGCTACTTGGAGATGAAGACACACAGGACCGGCCAGGATTCTTGTCACTTGGCCATGCTCTGCAGTGACCGGGCACTGTGGAGAACTGTGTTTAGTCAGCTGCACTTCCTACCATTTAGGAGATGGACTCTGAAGACCCACTGTTCCCTCCTGGTCTTAGAAAGCACCCACAGAATTTCTGGAAGATATAAATTGGCTTCTAAGTCTTGAACTCTACTTGAAAAACCAGACATACATAACCCAAGTTTCATAACTCAGTGCCCCACCTGGTCAATCATGTAGTGACAATGATTCTGAAAATAGGTGATATCTGAACCGTGAGCTTTTCACATTTCCCCAAATCAAACTCTGCCCCTTCCTCCTTCCCCCCTCCCCCGCCATCCTAGAGACTCAACTCAAGGCCTCAACCTGGCTACCATTCGCCTTGTGCCCCAGCCCTTTTCTCCTGGTGGCTCCAATCTCTGCCTCCCAAGGACTACCATGAGGCTGTGGCTCCCAAGCGGGCAGCCGCTGAGGTGCAATGCTGCACACACTTCCTCACACAGACATGTGCGCAGAGACAGCACAAAGACTAGAAGAGGCAGAATGGAATTTTAAAAAGCAGCTCACTCTCCAGTGAGCCTGCAGGGACGTGCCCTGCAGATGGCCCAGCTGGGATTTGGCTGGAGACTGGGAGGAGCTGTGTAGAATGTCCTGCCCCAGATGGCTGCTCAGAAAGATGACTGGTACCCAAGGCTGAATACAAATGACCCACAACCCAAATGAATTAGGCCCCACAAGAAAATCTTTTCAGTCTGTGTACAGACTCACAGAACTCAGGAAATCAGTTATGAGTCTGGGAAGAGTATACTAATAATAACAACAACAGAGAAAGTATGGTTGAGCTGGGCACAGTGGCTCAATACACAGAGATCAGGAGAATCACAGACCAAGGCCAGCCAGGCAAAAAGTTCACAAGATTTCCCCACTGCCCCAATGTCAACCAATGTAAAATGGGGTAAGGTGGTATTTCAGCTGCCTAGAAAGTATGCATAAGCCATATGGGGCATAAAAATAAGACTCTATTAAATAACTAAAGTAACCAGGCACCAGTGGCTCACACCTGTAATCCTAGCTACTCAGGAGGCTAAGAGCTGAGGATTGTGGCTTGAAGCCAGGCCAGGTAGGAAATTCTAAGACTCTTCTCTCCAATAGACTGTCCCCCAAAAAACTGCAAGTGGGACTGTGGCTCAAGTGGTAGAGCATTAGCCTTGAGCAAAAAAGCTCAGAGACAGTGGCCAGGCCCTGGGTTCAAGACCCACAACTGACAAAAAAAAAAAAGAAAGAAAGAAAGAAAGTATTGCTAAAAAACTGCTGAAATTTACCTAAATGCATAAAAAACAGGAAATGGGGCTGGGAAGGTGGCTCAGTGGTAGAGTGCTTTCTTCGCATGCATGAGGCCCTGAGTTTGATTCCTCAGCACCACATACACAGTAAAAGCAGGAAGTGGCACTGTGGTTCATGTGGTGGAGCACTAGTCTTCAGCTGAAGAGCTGAGGGACAGTGCCCAGGCCCAGAGTTCAAGCCCCAGGACAAAAAACAAAACAAAACAAAAAAAACAGGAAATGATTTATTGATAAGGTCATGGAATACACTTAATTTCAATTTAAAATTGCTTATGAATAATGGTAGTAAAATCGTATGGGTAGTAGCTAATTCAGAGGGACTATTTATTTATTTATCTATTTATTTTTGGTTGGTCATGGGGCCTGAACTCTGGGCCTGGGCGCTGTCCCTCAGCTCTTCAGCTCAAGGTTAGCACTCTACCACTAGAGCCACAGCGCCACTTCCAGCTTTTTCTGCTTATGTGGTACTGAGGAATCGAACCCAGCCTCAGGCTTGCCAGGCAAGCACTCTACCACTGAGCCACCTTCCCAGCAGGGACTTACTATTTAAAAAGTTTGCTAAAGCATGGAGATTTCAGATAAGCTCTTATATTCATGACAACAGCTTCTGAAAACATTTTGCTATTTTATTATCTGGCAATGAGAAATGGTGAACTTGAAAGGAAACCAGGTCTAGCAAAGGAATGAGGGAATGCCACAGGCCACCGCCTTCACCTCTGCTGCTCCTCAGGGCCCCATAGGAGCGCTCCTTGAGTCAGCCAGGAATGTGGGCAACAGGACTGGAACCTCTGGGACAAGCAGAGCTGGGCCTCCATGACAGGAGTGGAGGTCACCCCCATGACCCCACACCTTGCTGTCCGCAGATCCCTCTGCTCAGCCATTCCTGAGAAAGCAGAACAGACTCTGAATTATCTAGAAACATGGACTGGATGCTGCCTGCCCCTCCTCAGCCACCCCATCTACTCACTACCAGCCGCCGTGTCTTCCCCCAGCAACCTGAAGAAACCCATGATAGGTAAATGCACTGATAGGCAAAACCACGGTGTGGAATCACTGGCTGAGGAGGGGCATCTCCATGTGGTCAAGTGCTACTCTGGGAGCTGGGAGCCAGAGGGAAGTTTGATCTGGGGTCTCCATCTAGGGGAAGAGCAGTATCTGGGCACTTTGACTTTGATATTCCACTTTAACTGAATGGATGCCAAAAGACTGCTGTAACTTTTTTTGCCCCAAGTTTAATGACTAAAGAAATACTGGCTTTGGTAACATACTCAAACGTGTCTTTACCCTAAAAGTGTCCACAGCTCCCCTCAATTCAGCCCGGCCTGGCCACGAGGCCTTCACCTTCCTTCATAACTGTCTCACAAGGGACTGGAGGCCGCTTGGGAGCCCTTACCCTGTGCACATGCGCAAATGTCTTAAGAGCTGAACCACCCTAAGCCCGGTACTGGGGCTGGTTCCCCACTGACCTCAGTCTCTTCATCACCTATGTGGAAGTTATCAGAAAGTGGGTGTGAGGGTGGGCCTGAGCTCAGCTCCTGGCAAGCAGGACTGCGCCTGGGTGCTCTCTGTGCCCCTACCCAGCTAAACTACATGAGCAAGGATCAGTTGATGTGTTCTATACAGCCAGTGCCAGAACTCTTCAGGATTCTCCCTCTCTTTCAGGGTTATGGCTCCACTGTTAACACGATCAGGCGCCTCCCCTGCCTCTGTGAAGGCTGACATTGAGGACCATAGTTCAAAGACAGCCCTGGCAGGAAAGTCCATGAGACTGGAAGTGGTGCTATGGCTCAGAGCAGTAGAGTACTAGCCCTGAGCAGCAAAGCTCAGGGACAGCACCCAGCAGTGCTTAGGCAGCTGAGATGCCAGGCACATACCACCTCACCCCACTTTCCATTGGCTGACATTGGGACAATGGGGAGATCATGTGAACTTTTTGCTTGGCTAGCCTTCGCTTGTGAGTCTCCTCATCTCTGCATATTGAGCCACTGTGCCCAGTTCAGCCATACTTTCTATGTTATTATTATTTCAAGCTCTTGCAGCTCCCATGGTGCAATGCTAGGCGGAGCACACCAAGCAGGACTTCTGGCACAAATAGATTTGCTGCTAGAGTTTGCAATGAAGCAGGCATTTGTTTCATAAATAAGCAAGCAAATAATGACAGTTCAGAGTCTCAGACCAACAAATAAAGACCTGCTTACATCTAATTGAGCTAAAATGCATGTTAATTTACAATAAAAAGACAAATACTTCACAAGACTAGCAATGAAAGAACAGAGGAAATCAGCATAATAAAAGAATAGCTTCTATTGATGTATTTTAAATAAAGGTGCCTAATGAAATGTAACTAATCGTTACTAGATCAGGTACCAGGGATACTGCAGGATCCCCTGCCCCTGGAGAAGATGTATCCTTTCGTTTTAGACTGAACACACCTGGGCCCTGGGCAGCCTGGTCCAATATGCCATGCTCAGCGCACTCGAGCATGGGCCCTACACACACACACACACACACACACACACACACACACACACACACACACACACTTCTCCACAGTGCGCACACGCGCACCACACACACACACACACACACACACACACACACACACACACACACACACACACACACACACACACACAGAGTCTTCTCCACAGCACACTTGAGCGTGGGCCCTACATATGCTTACCAGCCTGGTCCAATATGCCATGCCCATGCCAGCATGAGGATCATGCCTGTCTGGGAGAGAAGACGCAAGGGCTGTGGCTAGCCACCATACCAGTCCAGCATGTGCACGCTCTACCTACCCTTCTCTCGTTTCTTTTCTAACTCTTCTTCTTCAGAAACCAGGTCTCATTATATAGTGCAGGCTAGCCTTGAACTCACAATCCTGCCTCTGCCTGCCAGGTACTGCCTATCTCCCTCCTTACCCAAGGATGTTACAGCCACAAAGTACCCTGTGTGTTTGCTAATCTGCACACAATTTGGTATAATACCATGTATGTTTTCTATTTTCAAGTCCTAGAATTACATTTCTTACTTTCTTTCTTTTTTTTTTGGTCAGTCATGGGGCTTGAACTCTGAGCTTGAGCGCTGTCCCTCAGCTCTTTAGCTCAAGGCTAGCACTCTACCACTTGAGCCACAGTACCACTTCCTGTATTTATTACTTTTGATGACCCTGGCCTGTAAACTTGGGCCCTAGGCCTGCTCGGTGGGTATATGACCAGGTGGTCAGTCCTTTAGTCCTTTGCTTTCATAGTTTTTAGACAGGGTCTCTTGTTTATGCCTAAGCTGGCCTGGATCTTGACCCTCCAGTTCTTCCTGCAGAGCTGAAATGACAGATATCCTCCACTATGTCCATCTTTTATTAACTGAGATGGGAAAGGAAATGAGGAGGGTGGGAGAGAAGAAAGCGAAGGAAGGAGGGAGATATAAAGTGACCAAGTCATCAGCCAAGCTGCTTTATAATAATAGAGGTTTTACTGCACCATAATTTGAGGCAGCATACTTTAATAGCTAAATCGTAAATTAAAGCACCACTGATTGCTAATGTTGGCACAGTTTTAAGCCAGGAAGTATATTTTCAGATACAATTTGTATCTTTGCATCATTAAAGCTCTGGCCAAGAGTCACTTTTTGAAATTAAGAACAATTTCAAAAGAAAACATGAATAAAATATACACAGTCAGGGAGCAACATCTCATTTGCGCCCTCTGCCCCTCCAGAGTAGAGAAATAGAGAAAGCTGAATTTATAAACAGGTGAACATCTGCATCGCCCCCTCATGCACACAGAACATTCACTTTAAAAACACATGCTTCGAAAGTAGGGTCAGCTTTAAGAGACAGGAAATTTTCCTGCCACTTTCTCTTATTTTGTGGGCACTTCGTTTTCAACAGAAGTCATGTGCCTCTTAGCTGAGTGTGGTGGTGCACACCTGAAACCCTCACTACTCAAGAGGCCAAGACAGGAGAACTACAAGTTTAAATCCAATGAAAAGGCTTCATTTTCACAGTGAGACTTTGTCTCAATAAACAAACAAGAACAATAACAACAAAAAAGTCATTTGTGGGCCAGGCACTGGTGGCTCCTGCCTGTAATTCTACCTACTCAGGAGGTTGAGTTTAAAGCCAGCTCTGATAGGAAACTCCGTGAAACGAGAAGTGGTGCTGTGGTTCAAAGTGGTAGAGCACTAGCCTCGAGCAGCAAAGCTCAGGGACAGCGCCCAGGCCCCTGAATTCAAGCCCCATAACTGATGACAAAAACAAAACAAAACAAACAACAACAAAAAAAAAACAACAACAACAAAAGTCATTTGCCTCCTAAGCCTCCACAGGCTTAACTATCATTTCATGCTGATGAATACTACATCATGACTCCATGGCCTGTTCAAACCTATCCATGGTACTTAAAAGATGTCTGTTTTAACAGAGCCAACAGGAAATTCACAGTGTTCTCCCCTAACTTGCCTCCTGGCTTTCTCTACCTTGGTAAACTGCCTCAGCTTCATGCCACTGTCCAAGCCAAAACCCAGGTGGTATTCTTTCTTGTTCTTTGGTCAGTTCAGGAAATTGAACTCAGGGTCTAATATTACTCTACCACTTGAGCCATGCCTCCAACCCTTTTGCTTTAGTTTGTCATTCTACAGGGCCTTGTGCTGTTGCCTGGGGCTGGCCTCACAGTGATCCACTACCAATACCTTGGTAACTTTTTGCCTGGGCTAGACTCAAATGACAATCCTCCCACTTCTACCACTCAGGTAGCTAGGATGACAGGAGTGCATCAATGTGCCCTCAGGTATTATTCATGATCTCTATTTTCTCACTCAGTGCATGTAGTTGTAAATTTTATAGGCTCTACTAACAAGAAATATGTTAAAGGCACCCACTGCTCTCCAGCTGCATTACAAGTGAGCTCCTCAATCATCACAGATTTTGCTAGGACTGAGCAATAACTTCAAAACTGGTCTACAAACTTCTGTCACTACCCTCCAAAGTCCACTCGTGGCCCAGGAGTGAGCAATCTTTAAAAATCATTAACTAGGCTGTATCAGTGCCCAGCTTCTATTCTCAAGGAGTAATACCCTAGTGCACCTCATATTTAAAAAGCTTAAATTTAAGTTCAAGTCCAATTCCCCACCTTTCCTCAAAGTGCTTCATCAATCTGTCCCAGAGCTCCTGATCCACCCTACGTGCAGTAACCCTAAGGGTGCTGCCTGTGCTGTCCTGCTTCCTGCCACAATGCCACCACTCTACTAAGCTTTGCCTACTGTCTTGCTTCTAGTACCAGGCATCAGGCTTCCTAAAAAAGCCATCCTCTCAGAAGAGCCTTCCTGAAACAGGAAGCCATAAACACTAGCAAAACAGCATACATATTCACTCTTCACCCAGAAATCCACCTAGTGGGATCCATCCCTAAGAACACTGCCAAAATATACCTGGAATAAGCAGTGAATGAACACCAGGCAGGATCACCAGGGTGATGTTTTCTAGACACACACTCTGTCTAAGTGTGATCAGTCTTCTGTTAGAGTGTATTAGCTGTACAACATAGTGGGTTTCACTATACTATATGGTCACTGCTCCTTTCATGTGTTTTGTGTCCTAACTGTACAACACAGTAGGCTTCACTATGGCATTTTTGTAGATGCACATCAAGCACTTGGATCATGTTAACCCCCATCCTCACCACCCCATGGCCCTCTTTGGCCTCCTCCCCACCTTCCCCCATCCCCAACCCCCCCGCCCAACTATTCCTTGTCCTCTTCCCAAATAGTTCCCTTCTAATTTCATGTCTCTTCTTAGTCTAGATTCTGTATTTGAAAAAAAAAAAAGTAATCTATAATACTGTGAATATGTGAAATTTATGTAATTACCTAATCTCAATTAAAAAAAAAAGTGTCATCTGTCTTTCTGGATCTGGCTGACTTTGCTTAACACAATGATCTTCAGTTCCATCCATTTCTTTTCAAATGACATACTGTTCTTTATGTCTGAATAATATTCCTTTGCATATAAACATCACATTGTATAACAGGACTATGTGGAAGTTTATAGTTTTACAAGGAAGCGCCATACAAATTGCCATGATAGCTGCATTAGTTGAATTCCCCACCAATAGTATAGAAATTGGCCTCTTGATCTAAGTACAAGTCCACAGGATATGCTGGGGGAAATCCATTTTCTGTGTGTATATGTGTGTATATTTAAAATGTACATATATGTGTGTGTATATATATTTAATATACAAATGTAAGAAAGAGAAAAGGCACAAGAGAGTGCTGAGGAAGAAACTTAAGACATGGGAATTGGAAGCTCCTATGGTCTTAGCCTGTAATCCTCGCTAGTGAGGAGGCTGAGATCTGAGCATCAAGTTACGGAGACCGCCCAGGCAGATAAATCTGTGAGACTCTGATTTCCAATTAAGCAGCAAAAAGCCAGAACTGGAGGTGTAAACCTTGAGTGGAAAAACAAAACAAGAACAAGAAGCCCTGAGCTCAAGCCCTAGCACCAGCACCAAAAAAAAAGGAAGCAAAGGATAGGAAGATAGGAAAAAGGAGAAGGGAGGAAAATAAAGTCTGGGGCTGACAATATAGAACACTTGCTTAGCATGCACAAAGCCCTGAGGCTCAATCTCCAGCAAAAATAAAACTTTAATTTAAGAAGAAATTATCCTTAAAATCTGAAGCCTCAGTGTTCCAATTATTTAAAATGTTTAAGTGCAAGCCTGGCACAGATCTCAGATCTGAGAGAATGAGACAATGTTGGGAGTCTGGGATGAGAGTAGAGAAAATGGGCTGGGTACAGGTGCAATGACTCTCAGAGGTGCTAGTGTTAAGGTGGGTGATGGGTGCCTGGGATCAGCAGATGCCCATCTACTTCTGAAATGATATTTCACATTTTCCATAGTAAATGTTTATTAAAAGCGAGACAAATCCTCACCAAAACACTTACTTCCCAGCTCACTGTCCCTATGTAGAATGACTCATTCTGTGTCATCTTGGCCTCACTAAATGCAAGCTCTCGCAGACAAGTTTAGTCTTCCCTACGGCAGTTCTCCCAGCAACATACTGGGTGCGGCCAGCTCCCAGTGAATACTGCTGGAGGGGTGAGGAAGCCAAGGGCCTCAGCAGCATGAGGGCAAAGAGCCTGGACCTACCTTCACCTCGATGAAGTCGGGGTTCCCCAGGGACACAAGCCTGGCATAAGCCTGGAGCTCATCCACATTCCAAGACTTGACCAGCGTCAGTCTGTAGACAGTGCGTTGCTCCTACAAGAAAGGAAAAGCCAGCTTTGTTTTAGATGGAGTGGAAGTCGCCGATTTACTCGTGAGATTCTCAAACTCTCAGTCCCCAGGGAAGGAGGTCAGGCGAGAGCTGGCACGGCCTGAGGTGATGTTCCGGGAGAGCCCCACATACCCTCATGAGGGGCAGCAGATTTGGGAATGGGCTATTTTCCTCCCTCACAATGTCTAACCCTACGTGGTTCTGACCTACATAATTCATGACACATCTGCACTGAACTTGATTTAGTAAGAAACAGCAAACTGATAGAACAGTCTCCAGCTGTGAGAATTAATTTAAAACCCTTAGGTTTCCAGATGACCAAACTGTTAATGTACGGCATATATTGTTGGCAGAAAAGGCACATTTATGGACTGTCCATGTCACCACTTGTTTACCTCAGAAGCAAAAAAAAGGCAGTTAGACAACAATCATCAAAGCCTGATTCTTCAGCTCCCTTCTAGCAGCAAGCACACCAGACGCCGCAAAATTCTCAGAACCACATGGCTGAAATTCCAGGCTCCCAGAGGCGGGACCTGCAGCTTGCTTAAGATCCACAGGTCAGGTACTGGTGGCTCCCGCCTATAATCCTGAATACTCAGGAGGCTGAGATCTGAGGATTGTAGTTTGAAGCCAGCCTGGGCTCAAAAGTAGTAGAGCTGTGAGCACAAAAACTCAGCGACAGCACTTAAGCTCTGAGTTCAAACCCAGTGATAAAAAAAAGAAAAGAAAAGAAAAGAAAAAAGAAAAGAACACCCACAGAACACAGCCAAAGGTATGTTCGTGATGGTGTGAGGCAAGCCCTCAGGTGATCCCCACCAACCATGCCATGCCAGGGAACAGGGCTCCAAACAACCAAGACAAAGTGAGGTGAGAGTTTGGGAAGGAAAGGACCCAGGCCTGTGCTTTCTTCTGTATCAAATAAGGGAGAAGAAACAGTAGCATATCCCCATGGGAACAAAGCTTAGCTTCCCAACACCATATCCAGAACCAGCTGTGGTAGAGTTTAGAAAATCACAGTGAGCCTTTCCCACTTTCTTCATGGTTGACACCAGGTCCCGTGTGAGCACATCCACTCACTCTCTTCTCTTTCACGGCCAGTGCTTCTTTCTTGTGTCTTCTTAAAGACTCCACGTATCAGGAAGGTGCAGATGATGTTGTTTTCTCTTCTAGACACTTTATCATTTTGCCCTCCATGTTTGTATCTAAACTCCACCACAGCTGGTTCTGGATATGGTGTTAGGAAGCTAAGCTTCATTCCCACAGGGATATGCTGCAGTACTCAAGTAACATTGAAGTCACTGTGAATTCGTTCTAAGAAGTCTACTGTCCATTTGTCTATCCATGTCCCCAGAACACTGTTGCTCTGTGTTAAGAAGTATCCAGTAGAAATGGCGGTGCCCAACCTGGGCATGTGTCTGTGCTTCTTTAAGGGAGCAAGAAGCAGACGATCACTAAGGGGTGAGCTATCTGGGTGAGTTTAGGCATGTATCTGCATGTTTGTAAAATCAGGAGAGAAATACTGTCTGTACTCTCATAGCACTGTCATGAAATTAAAGTTAGCTAAACCAAGGATTCTGGGACTGACACACAGCAAACCATGGACAGCATTTGACTGAATGACTAGTACCATGGACAGTGGGGGTGGGGGTGGGGAATGAGTCACTACACTAAACTGGCTGGCTACTGCCATCAGCACCAAGGACAGCTTCTGGCTGTTACAGCCAGCACAGCTTCTGGCTGCTTCCAGAAACAGCACCATGAACAATACCAAGTAGCTAAGCAAACCTAGATTGAGAAATGAGATAAGTGGGAGGATGGAGGCCCGAGACAAGAAGAACCAGTAGCATCTCTCCTGCCTCTTCAATTTACAAAAAACAAATTGAATATTGACCAAACAAACTAACCCACAAGCACAATCCACACCTCTGTCTACAACCACAGGAATAGAATTATCAGACTCACTGTAATTATACTTGGACTTGCACTACTGTTTAAACTGTTGATGAGGAACAGTAAGTCAATTAAGCACAAAGACAAAACTATAAGGTATCCAAACTGAAGAACAGGAAGTCCTAGAGAAACTCTTGTACAAAGGAATTAAGTAACTAGCGATTTAAACCACAACTGGGAACTGGAGCACAGATCTAACAAGACAATGAAAGCATAAACTGCTCCACATCACAGTGAAGAAAATCTATACATCAGGAAAAGAAATCGTGAAGGAACCTCATCCCAAGCTGCAGTGAGAGAGACATGTCTATAATCCCAGCAAACCCAGGGGTGGAGACAAGAGGATCTCTGCCCAAAGCCAGCCCCAGGCTGACTTATCTGAAAAACTAATGAAGTGCTGAGAACAAGGTTCAAGTGGCAGTGCTTGCAAGAGGCCCTGAGTTCACATACCAGCACCACAAAAAATAAAAAAATAAAGACACAGGTACAAAAAACTGTTCACGCTACTATTTTAAAAGCATAAGACTAGGAATAACCCAAATTTCATCTAAAGGAATCTGACTGATAGTGTCCACCATCTAACAAAGCACTACACAATGGTAAAAATAAATAACTACATTGGAATTCTCTCCTGAGATCCATGGGAGAGGCCACAGGGCAGACCACCGCCCAGGACAAAGGACTGACAGGTGGAACAAAGGCCATGTTCCCAGGAGTCACTGATAGGACTACTGGCTCCAAAAGTAGCCAGAGATAGCACCCAGACCCTGAGTTCAAGCCCCAGAACTGGCACACCAGCACACGTAAATGCACGCATGCATGCACACACACAGACACACACACACACACAGACACACACACACACACAGACACACACACACACACAGACACACACACACACACACACAGACACACACACACACACACACACACACACACACACACACACACACACACACACACACACACACACACACACACGGCCAGCCATGAATAGTATGAAACCTTTCTACATGGTAGTGCTGGGGTTTGAACTCAGGACTTTGTGTTTGAGTCATGTTCCTAGCCCATTTTGTTTCAGTTATTTCTCAAATAATTCTTCTTCTTCTTTTTATTCCCAGGCCAGCCTGGACCTTAATCCTGGTTCCCATGTAGCTAGGATGACAGGTGTGCTATGTTATTTATTTTTTAAGCAAATTGTCTATATAGTTTGACTGGTCTTGAACTTAATATTTTTTTTCCTCAGCCTCCCAAGTGCTGGGATTATAAGCATGTGCCACCATGCTGGGTGTAATATTTCTTAATTAGTACCCTAAGTCTAAGAAACTAAAATGCTTTGAAATTAGAAAATCCTCATATTGCACAGTTTTATGAATAAACTAAAGCCAATGAATTATCTATTTATTTACAAGGTTATTTTATGCTACATAAATTATATCTCAATTAAAAATGGAAATAAGACAGGTGCCAGACGCCCACACCTGTAACCCTAGTTACTTAGGAGGCTGAAATCTGAGGATAGCAGTTTGAAAGCCGACCCAGACAGAAAAGACCCCAATTAACCACTCAAAAATCTGGAGGTAACTGGACAGGAGTCCAAGTGGAGCTATGCTGCCGGTCCCTGGCTGAAGTTGGGACTGCATTCACGGGCTACAGCAGCTGGTGGTGGAAGGAGCCCCACCTGTGTGCTCCAGGCGGGTGCTACTGACCAGGAACCAACCCAGAACCAAGTGAAGACAGACACCTACTGCCCAAAACAGAGTTTGGGATTTGACTCTGATAATCCCTGAATCCTCATGCGAAAAACACAGTGAAAAATTACAAAATTCATCAACAGCCAATACAGCAAGCCATTCCCAAAGGCCAGCAGCCATGCAGGGAAGAACTCTAGTGAAAGCAAAAAAGAAATGGAAGACAAACTCTACATCCAAGAGTTGGTAGAGGCAAAGACTAAGAATTGAAGAAATGGATCAGAAATTTAAAGAACTAAGTAACAATTATTAAAAGCGATTCAGGATTTCAAAAAGAGATGCACTGAAGAATAGATGCAGTACACACATCGCTAAAAAACAAAACTAATACTTTGAGAAATGACGTAGAAATCATAAATGGTTCCATTTCCTCTATGCAAACTACAATGGAAGTTAACAGAGTGAATGAAATGGAAAATAGAATATCAGGTACTGAAGACAAAATGCAGAAACTGTGGGCTAGGAAGGTGGCTCAGTGGTAGAGTGCTTGTCTTAGATGCATGAGGCCCTGGGTTCGATTCTCAGCACCACATAAGCAGAAAAAAAAAAACGGAAGTGGCCTGTGGCTCAAGTGTTAGAGCATTAGTCTTGAGCTAAAGAGGGACAGTGCCCAGGCCCAAAGTTCAAGCCTCACAACCGACCCCCCCCCAAAAAAAAAAATATGCAGCAACTGGGAGAAATGTCACAGATAAGGAAAAAACACTCAAAATATGCCAAAGGGAAGTCCAAGAAAGAGCAGACAATGCCAAGAAATTTAACCTTCATATAATAAGGATGGACAAAGGTGAGGGATACTAGAATAGAAAGGTACAACACTTATTCAATAAAATTATTACCAAAAATTTCCCCAATCTTAAAAGAGAAAAATCTCACCTACATAACAGAAGCATACAGAATAACTAGCAAACAGGATTCCAGGAGGAACACTTCTAGGCACATCATAGTAAAAAGGCTAGCTCTGAATAATAAAGAAACTATCTTGCATGCAGCAAAAGCAAAGAAGGAGCTATACTACAATGGAAAAAAAAAATCAGAATCACTGCAGATCTCTCCACACAGACAATGAATGCAAGAAAAGCCTGGGAAAGTACCATCCAAGTCCTGAGAACCAGTACCTGCCAACCCAAACTGGTATATCCAGAGAAGCTAGCATTCACATTCGATGGAGAAACTAAAATGTTTAATACTAAAGAAAAACTAAATGAATTAATAAACAATAAGCTAACACTACAAAGATTATTAAGAGGGGGAATACAATCTGAAGAAAACAAGAGCAGGGATCCATATCAGACAGATATCACTAGAAGACAAACTTAGTAAGCACAGGAAGAAAGAAAAGACGAAAAACTTAGGAAAGCAGGAAAATGACAAGAAACACAATGCACCTCTCTATGATAACCATACATATTATTGGATTCAATTCACCAATTCGCCAAAGAAAAAGAACTGCAGACTGGATCAGAAAACAAGATCCATCCACCTGTTGTCTTCAAGAGACTCATCTCTTGCCAGGTATGGTGGCTCACTCCTGCAATCCTACCTACTCAGGAGGCTGAGATCTGAGGATCACGACTCAAAGCCAGCCTGGGCAGGAAAGGATGTGAGACTCTTATCTCCAATAAACCACTCAGAAAACAGCTTGAGCTGTAGCTTGCCTTGAGCTGAAGAGCTGAGGGACAGCGCCCAGGTCCAGAGAGAGAGACCCACCTCACAGCAAAAGATAAAAACAAACTCCAAGTAAAGGGATGGAGGAAGATCTACCATGCAAATGCTCCCAGCAAGAAGGCAGGAGTTGCCATCCTGATATCTAACAAAATAAACTTTTCATTAAAATCAATACAAAAAGACTAAGAAGGACACTACATATTAATACAGGAACAATCCAAGAAGAGGCTATCGCCATTATCAATTTATACTCTCTAAACATTGGAGCAACCAAATATGCTAAGCAAATACTCTCAGACTTAAAGGAAAAAATAGATCCAAATACAATAATACTATGAGACTTTAACACTCCACTCTCATCAAGGACAGGTCTACAAACCACAAGATTGGCAAAGAAGCCTCCAAATTAAATGATATCTCAACTGAACTCAATTGACATCTACAGAGTTTTCCACCTAAAAACAACCCAGTACACATTCTCCTTAGCAGCCCATGGAACTTTCTCAAAAATACATCATATCATAGTTCATACAAAGAATTTAAGCAAATAAAACAGGATCGACATAATCCCTTGTATTCTATCTGACCACAGTGGAATCAAGCTAGTTCTCAGTAACAAAGCATACCATAGAAATTACTCAAATACATAGAAATTGAACAGCACACTTCTGAGCAACACCTGGATCACAGAAAAAAGTTAAAGAAGAAATTAAAAAGTTCCTACAATTCAATGAAAGAAATCTCTGGGACATGACAAAAGCAGTCCTCAGGGATAAATCTGTTGCTTTCAGTGTACACATCAAGAAAATAGACAGACCAAGTAAATACTCTCATGATGCAACTAAAACTGCTAGAATAGCAAAAAAAATTGAACCTAAAGTTACTAGATGGAATGAGATAACCTATAAAATAAGATCTGAAATTAACAAGATAAAGACTAAGAAAACTATAAATAAAATTAATAAAACAAGAAGCTGGTTTTTTAAAAAGCATATTAATAAAATTGGCGGACCTCTGGCAAGATTAACTAAAAAAAGAAGAGAGAGACACAAATCAATAAGATCAGGATGCCAGAGGAAAAATTACAACAAACATCCAAAACATCCAAACAATCATAAAGAACTATTTCCAGAATCTGTACTCACTAAGGAAGGAAAATGTAGCAGAAATAGATGAATTTTTAGAGAAATACAAATTGCCCAAACTGAACCAAGAAGAAGTAAATTAATTAAACAAGCCAATAACTTACAATGAGATAGAGGGAGCAATCAGAAGTCTTCTAATAAGGAAAACTCAGGCCCAGATAGATTCACTACAGAATTCTGTAAGACCTTTAGAGAGGAATTAATACCTATACTCCTCAAGCTCTTCCATGAATAGAAGCAGAGGGAGAAATCCCAAACTCATTCTACAAAGCCAACATCACACTCATCCCCAAACAAGGCAAAGATCCAACAACAACAAAAAAGAGTACAGACCAATCTCTTTGATGAACACAGATGCAAAGCTCCTCAATAAAATTTTAGTCAACAGAATCCAGAAACATATTAAAAAAAATCACACATTATGATCAAGTAGGTTTCATCCCAGAGATGCAGAGATGGTTTAACATACGTAAGTCAAAATACGTAAATCAACAGATTCAAGGACAAGAACCAACCACATGATTATCTCCATAGACTTGGAAAAGACTTTTGATAAAATACAACATCCATTCATGTTAAAAAGCTCTGGAGAAAATAGGAATAGAAGGAACATTCCTTAAAACAATAAAAGCCATATATGACAGACCAATAGCCAATATTATACTAAACAAGACAAAACTATAACCAATTCTCCTAAAACCAGGAACAAGGCAAGGATGCCCATTCTCTCCACTCTCTTCAATATAGTTTTGGAATCCTTAGCCAGAACAATAAGGCAAGAAAAGGACATTAAAGGGACCCACATAGTGAAGGAAAAAAATTAAACTACCCCTATTTGCAGATGACATGATTTTATGCCTTAGGAACCCCAAAAACTCCTCTCCCAAACTCCTAAAGCTTATAAACCACTTCGGCAAAGTAACAGGATACAAAATTAACCCACAAAAATCAGTTGCCTTTCTGTACACCAACAATGTAAAGCAGAAAGGGAAATCAGGCAAACAACCCCATGCACAATAACCTCAAAAAAATATATCTAGGAATTAACCTAACCAAAGAGGTGAAGGACCTATTTAGTGAAAACTACAAAAATCTAAAGAAGGAAATAAAAGAAGATACCATAAAATGGAAGGACCTTCCATGTTCTTAGATAGGCAGAATCAATATTGTGAAAATGGCTATACTGCCAAAATTGATATACAAGTTCAATGCAACCCTCGTCAAAATCCCAATGATGTTCTTTACTGAAATAGAGAAAACAATCCAAAAATTCATATGGAACAACAAAAGGCCTAGAATAGCCAAAGAAATTTTAGGCAAAAGAAACAACCCAGGAGGGATCATGATACCAGATTTCAAGCTCTACTACAGAGCCATAATAACAAAGGCAGCTTGGTATTGGCACAAAAGCAGACCTGAAGACCAATGGAACAGATTAGAAGATCCAGAAATAAAATCACATACCTACAACCAGCTGATATTTGACAAAGGAGCCAAAGACATACAGTGGAAGAAACATAGCCTCTTCAACTAGTGGTGCTGGGAAAACTGGACAGCTACATGCAGAAAACTAAAAGTGGACCCCAGCCTGTCACCATGTACTAACATCAACTCAAAATGGATTAAAGACCTTAACATCAAACTTGAAACTCTGAAACTACTGCAGGACAGAGTAAGAGACACTTGAACTTATAGGCACAGGTAGGAACTTCCTGAACAGAGAGTTCCAGGGTCACAAATTGGAGAGAGACTTGACAAATGGAACTACCTTAAAATAAAAAGTTTCTGCACAGCTAAAAACATAGCTGCCCAACTAGAAAGACAACCAACCAATTGGGAAAAAATATTTACCAGCAACCTATCAGACAAAGGCCTAATATCCATTATATACAGGGAATTCAGGAAACGAATCCCTCTCAAATCTAACAAACCAATCATTAAATGGGCAAGGGATCTAAAGAAAGACTTCTCAGAAGAGATAAAAAATGGCAAAGAAACACATGAGTAATGTTCATCATCCTTGGCTATAAAGGAAATACAAGTAAAAACAACCCTGAATGTGCCCACTGGAGGTAAGCCAGGAGGAGGACACAGAAGTAGAGGGAATCAGGGAAAAACATACAACAGCGGGACTCATCAGCTGCACTGGACATTGATCAAAATGAACTAAGCAACTCAATGGCAGCGATGGGAGGGAGGGAACGAGTGGGAAAGAGGGAACAGCTGACACTATGCAAAACAAAAGAAATGTACATATCACCCAATGTGGAAGAAATAACTGTATTGCAAAGCTCACAGAACTCATAAATGTTATAGACATTTGCTCCATGAAAGTTAGAATGTGTTTGTGACTTTAACTAAACATCACTATCCCACAATACTGTGAAATTTGGGAAACTATGTAATCACTTAATCACAATAAAGAATTTGAAAAAAAAAAACAACCCTGAGATACCACCTTACCCCAGAGTCAGAATGGCCCACATCCGAAATTCAGCCAATGACAAATGCTGACAGGGATACAGAGAAAGAGGGACCCTATTACATTGTTGGTGGGAATATACACTAATACAACCACTTTTGAATGCAGTCTAGAGGTGCCTCAGAAAGCTAAAAATAGACCTCCCTTATAACCCAGCCATACCATTCTTAGGCATCTATCCTGAGAAACAGGAGCCAGGATAAAAGGACACAAACACCTCCACGTTCATTGTTGCACTGTTCACAATAGCTAAGATACGGAAACAACCCAGATCAGATGAATGGATCCAAAAATTGGTACCTATATACAATGGAATATTATGCCGCCATTAGAAAGGACAAAATAATGGCAGGGAAATGGATGGAATCAGAGCAAATCATTTTGAGTGAAGTCAGTCAAGATCGGAGAGACAAACAGCACATGGTCTCCCTGATATGTGAATGTTAAATCCAAAGTAAACAGGACTCAAGAAACAAAGTACATGTACTTAATTTGTCATATAATTTCTAAATGACTCCATGTTCTTGCCACATATGGTGGATATGTGTGTGTATATTGTGTGTGTGTGTGTGTGTGTGTGTGTGTGTGTGTGTGTGTGTGTGTGTGTGTGTGTGTGTGTGTGTGTGTGTGTGTGTGTGTACATCTGAGTGAAGCTAGGAGGAGAGCAAAGAATCAAAGGGAAACAGGGAGAAAAACTACAACACAGGGGCCTATCAGCTATACTGGATATTGATGAAAATGAACTAAGCAACTCAAGGGCAGCAATGGGAGGAAGGGAATGAGAGGGAAAGAGGGAACAGCTTATAAAAGGAAAGAAATGTATGTATCATCCAATGTGGAAGAAATAGTTGTATTGTCAAAGCTTATAGAATTCACAAACTTTATAGCCATGCTAATGACAATTTGCCTTGTGAAGGTTAAAATGTATATGTGACTCTAACTAAGTAGCACTTTAACTAAGTATCCCACAACACTGTGAAATTTATGTAATAACTTAATCTCAATGAAAAAATTATTTAAAAAAAATCTGGAAGTGGGCTGGGAAGGTGGCTCAGTGGTAGAGGGCCTGCCTTGCATGCATGAGGCCCTGGGTTCAATTCCCCAGTACCACATAAGCAAAAAGAAAAAAAGCCAGAAGTGGTGCTGTGGCTCAAGTGGTAGAGCACTAGCCTTGAGCTGAAGAGCTGAGGGACAGCGCCCAGGCCCAGAGTTCAGGCCCCACGACCGGACCCCCCCCCAAAAAAAAAATCTGGAAGTAACACTGTGGCTCAATTGGTAGAGTGCTAACCTTGAGCACAAAGAAGCTCAGGGACAACATCCAGGCCCTGAGTTCAAGCCCCACAACTGACAAAAAAAAGGAAACAAAGAGTTATTATCTATAAGTTACATAACGTGTACCTAAAGAGTTAGAGTTAGAAAGTAAAGAGTAGTATAAATAAAGGAGAAAAAAGAAAACAAAAAGGCAGAAATGAAATGGAAATGGTCAGAACATAAAGATAAGCAACAATCCCAAGAAGTTATTTGTAGAAAAATTTTGAGAACATTAAGAAATAACTGGAGAAACTGATAAGAATTAACAGGATAGCCATGGATGAGAAGAAGCAGAGAAGAGAGCATTACAAGTGGGTTCCCACACCACTGTGAAACACTGAATGAATGAAGTCCAGGGAAAATGCAACTTACGAAGCCAATAAAACTCTGAATGGCTCATCATTGGTAATGGGCTTTTGTTGTGATGTCAAAATCCTCTGAAGTTGACAAGAAATGTACTTACTACCTTATGTAGCTGCAACTCCAATGGCATATCATCTTTTGACAATAAAAGTAAAATTAAAAAAAAAAAATCCTCTGAAGAAGAAAATGAGGCTCCATTCCCTGGCCTTTATGAAGTCAACATAATGCTGGGACTGAATACTGACAAAGTCACTCAGAAAAAGAAAACTATAGTTTAGCACTGCTCATAAACAGAGATGGAAGTATCTTTACAATTATAACCCATGATACACAAAATAGATACATAATAACCAATTGGTTTATTTTAGAAATACATTGTAGTGCTTAAAAATCATTTTAATTCACAAATAAGGAAAAAAATCATGCCATCTCAGTAGATGTAGAATAAGCATTTAATTAAAAATTCAACACCCATTCATGGTTTAAACAAAAAAACAATTTCTGTAAGCTAGGAAACAAAAGGGACTTAATGACTAGCAAAATTCATACTAAATACTAAATATTAAGTTAATGCTAAATACTAAATACTAAGTAAATACTAAAAACAACCTCCAGGGCTGGGAAGGTGGCTCAGTGGTAGAGTGCTTGTCTTGACCTAAAGAGCTGAGAGACAATGCCCAGGCCCAGAATTCAGGCTCCATGACCAAAACAAAAAGTCCAACCCTGAATCTTAAGAAAAAACAAGAAAGTGGCGCTGTAGCTCAAGTGGTAGAGCGCTCGCCTTGAGTTGAAGAGCTGAGGGACAGCGCCCAGGCCCAGAGTTCAAGCCCCACGACCGACAAAAAAAAAAAAAAAAAAAGAAAAAACAAGAAACCTGTCTTTGTACTCTACAAGAAATATATATATATATATATATACATATATATACATATATATAAGTATTAGTCATTTTATATAAGTATTAGTCATTTTAGAACAGTTGCTAAATTTATGGTAAATGTTCACAAATCTATTTTATTTCTACATGTCTGTTAAAATTAAAACTGGAAAAAATGTAAATATCTTTTCCCACTGGTCCCCAACATTATTATACATCTATAATGCCCCTAACAAAAATCATACATGTCCTCTTTAGAGAAAACTATAAAACACCATTTTTATTACTAATTTTAGTTATTATAAAGGTGATGTACAAAGTAAAACATCATTTTTTCTATGAAGGCATTCTGAACAAATGAAAACATATTGTTCACAAATCTGTGTCAACACAGGGATTTGAGATTAGGAAGGATGAACCATGGGCTACATGCAGCCCCTCTGCCTGTTCTTGTGCAGTTCCACCACAAAGATTATGATGGATCTGATCTGACAACAGAGTACAGACATGAAGTCCACTAGAGCAAAGTGCTCCACCCCCAAGGTCAGCTCAGCACATGTTCCCTTTAGACTGCAATGTCAAAACTGCATTTGATCACTACTGTTTTGAATTTTTGCAAATGCAAAAGAGAAGAACAGAAGAGCAGAACAACGGGGGCCCATACAGATGCGGAGCAATGACCCTTGGCTGCATGCAAATGGGTGGAGCTCACACACACAGAAGAAAATTACATGGGTCCTCATTGGTCAACTGTCATCATCCCATTCCCATAAAGCTCAAACACATGCAGGGCCATGGGTCAGAGTAAGAGAGAGATGTGGGGAAGAGGGATGGCGTAGACTCAGAGGGTGTGGTCAAGGTTCTGTGTCTTGGGAAGTTTGCTGGTTTCCTGGTGACACAATGATTCATCCAGATAACTGTTGAGATCTCATGTGTGTGATACAAGCCAATAAGAAGGCTTATGAAAAAAAAAAAAAAAAGCTGGGTGCCAGTGGCTAACACCTATAATCCTAGCTATTCAGGAGGCTGAGATCTGAGGATCACTGTTCAAAGCCAGCCCAGGCAGGAAAAGCCATGAGACGCTTATCTCCAATAAACCACCAGAAAACCAAAAGTGGTGCTGTGGCTCAAGTGGTAGCACTTGCCTTGAGCTGAAGAGCTTAGGAACAGCACCCAGGCCTGGAGTTCAAGCCCCATGATCAACAACAACAACAACAACAACAAAAGCTTATAGAAAATAAAGAAAACGCTGAAAGTGCCAAAAGTACTCAAGGGAAAGTAATGTAAGAAATTCTGTCACATGAAAGGAGAAGCAAGGGGGCTGGCAGGTACTGCAGCCAATGTCATCTTGCTTCTCTTGGCTAGCTCACATATCTATCATGAAAGGTTTACAAGTATGAGGCTAAGAGTTTGAATTCTGCTGCTTCACATTCTGGGTAAGGATATTCTCTCCCACCTAGACTGCAGCCCTTAATGTCAAAGATTTAGCTTTGGCAATTCAATTTATCTTTGCAATTCAAGACAAACTAGTCGGAGCTGTGTCAAAACAAGATAAAACGGTACACTAAAATATGGTACTGGCTTACTAGTAATCAAAGAAATGTAAATTGAAGCAGTAATGAGGTGCCATGTTGGCTGATCAAGTTGGCAGAGTCTAAAATAGCAGTGCTCTATGCTGCCTGGGGCTCAGCATGACAGGCATCCTCATGCCTATGCAAACGTTTGGAAAGGAACTTGGCAACATGATTAAGGAATCTGAGAAGTATAAACATCTGTTGACCTGCCCATTCTATTTTCTAAAACTTCAGGCCAATGGAAATGACAAAATTGTAGACAGATACCAATGAACAAGGACATCCCCTTCCAGCTTTACTTATAGTACTGAGTATTGCTCCCAAGGAAAGGCTACATGTTTAATGATTCAGCCATTCAATAACACTAAAGATGACATTTCAGAATGGTGTGGATGAACCCTACATTTCCAAGGAATATACTAGAACACAGCAGTCAGAACAAATGTAATTCTCAGAAAGGAGAGAGGTAAAGGAGTGGGGAGCTTGCTTTTTTCCTGCCTTATTCCCACTGTAAATAACTGTTCTAGAGTAGAACATTAATGACAGTTATTTTTATAATACTTGTTTTAAAATGCTAGAAACAAAATTATCCATGTGACATAGCATGAGTGACAAACATATTCGCACAGGAAAAGGTGGCTACTGACTGCAGATGGGACTGGATTGGCTTAACTCTCCTGCCTCGGTCTAACAGATCCCACAAAGAAAATTCTCCTGCTTAAAGGCCAAGCAAAGGGCATAGAAAAGATCTGCCTTGGGTTCAGCATACCTGAGAAGACCCTGCACGGGCACTGGCGCATGGGACACAAGAATCATGGACCTAGACCATGATTACAGCAGGATACAGCCTGCAGACCTCGACCAGGACAACAATGATGGGAATCACTTAAGACCGAGGACCTATTCCCACAGCAGCAACCCGAGCCCAGGCAATGGAGGGAAGGTTGAAGTACAGAAAAATTAGACAGTGTGGCTGAGAGCACTGGCAGCTAGCAGACAAGAACAATGACTGCAAAGGAAGCAGCCAGACAGCTTGGGGGCCGGGGAGAGGGTAGAAGGAAGGAGGGAAAGAGGAAGGTTGGGAGGGAGGGAGAGAAGGAAAAGGGAGACAGAGAAAGAAGTAGGGAGGGAGAGGGAGAGGGAAATCGGGGTGGGGAAGGAGAAAGAGAGGAGGACCTGGAGAAAGAACCCTAAGGGGCTCTCAGCATTGCTGTCTCCTCATTCTACACTGCCCTACTATACAAGTGTAAGTAAAAGTTAAAGACTGTCAGAGGCCAAGGTGTAGAATACTGGTATGGGATAAGGCACAGCACTACATGCACACAGGGCCCCTGGGCCCAAGCCTGTCTCTGGGCTATCCCAGGTAACAGGTGAAAAGCAAATAGTCACATTGGTTAACACTGTGGTGAGGAGGGGACTGGTTAACACTGTGGTGACATGCCTGAGGCCAGAGACTATTGGACTCAGAGAACACTCTACTTAACAATAGAATGGAAAGAGCCATCAAGCTACAAAACTGAGGAGCCTTCCAATAGGGAAGAGTCTACCTGCCACATGACTCCAGTTACCATGACTTTCTGGAAAACTACAGAGACAGAAAAAAGATGGGGGTTTGCCAGTGAGTGGGGAGGAGGAAGAGCAGATGGATGGTGCGGAAGAGTCATCAGGGCAGAGACTGATTCCCACACTGAGTAACGGGGGTACCAGGCAAGCTGTATCAAGACCACAGAACTTCACAGCACAGTGCAAGTGAGCCTCAGAGTCTCCTCCCCACAGATACCTTGCCAGACACCTTGCCACAATCTCACCATGAGAAAGACATCAGATAGTCCTAATTGAAGGAGATGCTATGACATGCGTGACCAGTGTCCTCAAAGCTGTGGCAGTCTCCAAACCTGTCCTGCCATGAGAAGTTATGGAAGCAAGTCACCAAGAGCAACGTGGTGTCCTGCAGTCAGGAAATCCTAAGAGATGTGTTCCAACATGGATTTAAGGTGTCCCTAGTGGCTTCTAAATATTATCAAATGGAACATGTAACAACTGAAAATGGGGAAGCCAATGTGTGCCAGAGAAGCCATGTGCACAGAAGGTGCCATCCTGGCACTTCCACACACCTAGGTCTGTCCTCTAGGACAAGCTCACTGAAAGAAAGAGTATCCTCAGCTGCACATAGTAAGCTAACAATCAACCAGGGAAGCGCAGCAAGTAACAAATCCATGGAAATGGGACACCCCTATTTAAAGAATAAGGTAAAATTGTTTGCAGGTGAACAAAGCAGATTGAAAGTACATTGTTTAATAAAAGCAAAAAAAGCAACTATAGGAAGAATGAAAAGCAGGGAAAATCTATCTTTTAGACCAAGTACCACTTGCACAACCAAATCCTTCATCATTCCCACCGTCCCCGGGCAGGCACTGCCTCTGCCCTGGGCAAGGCAAAAGCGTTCCCTGCAGTGGGCCTAGACACATCAAAGTCACAGCCCAGCGTTCCGGGTGCCTCCACATCCAGGAGACACTTTAGACACTTGCTTAGTGCAGCAGATCAAAAGACAGCAATGTTCTATTGTGAGCCTCAGGCAGAAAGGAAGAAAAAAATTCTTGTGGAAAATAAATCTTTCAATAGTTAGCTCTGAAAGCCAACACAGTTAATAGCCAAAATGAGTGAAAAACACAGTAAAAGGCTTCTTGAGGTTAGGGTCTCCCCACCTCGTTGGGGGTTGTGTGGTGAGGAGAAATGACTGACATGTCCACACTGACATTTTATATAACACAAACCCAAAGCTAGAAAAACATCTCACCAGAAAGACTAAACCGACACAGATAAGTAACTGTTCTGCCAGTGAGATCTATAGAATTTCCAGCGTGTCACAGGCAAAGGCAGAGTTGTCTTTTTCTTCCTACAAAGGCCACTTGTGCTTGCTTCTCCTGGGCCTACATCACAAGAGCAAGTTGTATGCACACTGCCAGAAATCAAACAAGCCCAAATCATTTCTCCTGCCTTTATTTCCCAAAAGCACTAGAGGTTTTCCGGTGTCAATTTGAGGAAGTGCTTCCTTATTTCTGGTTTCAACAAGAAAAGAAATTAGCTTCTGATCATTCTTTTTAAATTTTCCTCTCCTCTTAAACTCTTCATAAATCAAATGCAATGATTCTCCTAAAAGGGTTCTATATTCCTAGCCAAATGATGTTAGCTAGGCTAAAATGCTTAAAATAAGCCTCAAGCATAAGGCCGTGAATGATTGTATGTGGAAGGAATTAAACAGATGAGATCTACTCACTGAAAGGAAACTGCCCTTGTTCTCCCCAGAGATGGAGCTGAAGGCTTCCCTTAAAGTCATGAACTTGCCTCTAAGATGCAGCAGCCCCTTGTCTTTGGAAACCCACTCCACGACCCCAGGGACGCCTGCAACCCCAGATGACACAGCTCCATAGCCATGGGTATCCCTGTGTATACATCCTCACCCCAAGACATTGCATGCACCCCACGTTCACAGGTGTCCCTGCATGCACACTCAGTGCCTGCTAGCTGAAGGCCAAGCATTGATTTCCACTGTGGTGGAGGGACAACACTCAGACAAAATAACATCCATCCCTTCTCCCAATTTCACATGTGGGAGATGTGTTATTACAACATCACAGCACCCTCAGCACGCGGGGTTCCTTTCTTTCCTTACAACATGCTTCCACCTTTTTCCCTTAAAGGGAGCACTTTATGGCTTCTCTTTGTCATGTCCAAAGTGTGCTTAAGGAATTATTAAGTAAGAATTACTTCAACACAAGCCATGTGATCCAGAACAGCCAATCTGGTGACTGAAGGTGGCTATGTGTCTGACAGAAGTAAGGCATACAGCATGAACACTGTCCCATCAGTCTGAAGATTGACAGGACTGTCATCTGATGAACTGTCAGGTACTTTGGATATATTGGTCTTACGAAAGACGAGGGCAAATCAGAATGGCTCACAGTATGATACTTAGGAACTGCTTATTTCTGAAATGTTCCATTTAGTACTTTCAGCAGCAGCTGACCATGATAATTGAAACTGCAAAAAGCCAAACCTCAAATCAGGAAGGATGCTACACTTGAAAGTTCACAGTATACTTCATTAAAAATACATTGAAAGTGATGGTAACTTTTTGAAAATGGCTGTTCAAGCCTCCCAGGCCTCTTGGAGTGTCCCCCTCCCACGTTTTCCTCCAGGTGAAAGTAGAAATGAAGATGTGTGCAATGAGACAAATAAAAGTAACTCTCCCTTTTAATAAGCCTAGTTAAGTGACACCAGTTCTACACTGAGGCCAGAACCAGCACAACTGAAACACACTGCTGGGTGTGCACAATGAATACACATATACATTCCCAGGGATCCCTTGGCACTAGTGAAACCATGCTTCGAGAAACAGAAACACATGTATACTGAAATGTACAAAGGCCATCTATCTCCTCTACCTCTGCCTCCTTATTTACCGGCCCCTGTTCAAATCTCTCACCTTCAATAACTAACAGCCCCCATTCACCCCCTCCAGCCTCCTGCCCCTCACCAACATGCTATTTCTTGTTTGTCCTGACCAATACCTGCCACCTGCCTTCAGTCTCCACCAAACCATCAAGACGCTCTGATAACAAGCATTAGTAACCTTCTGCAGATCAAACGTAAGTTCCTCTCCTTAGCTAAATTAACTAAGTCCTCCTTTCATCTTTACTATTCCCTTCCTCCCAATTTCTCAGGCATATCCAGCTCTTACCTAACTTTTGGAATCAATGGTAAATCCACTGCTGGTAAATGGCTAGCCATCTGCCAGTCCCCCTTCTCCCTGACCACTGATCAGCAAGAGCCCTGCATAACAATATATTGGCTAAAAGGCACACCCAGCCTCCCTCTGGCCCAGTGTGGTAAAGGAACTAGATGTAAAAGAAAGACTTATACAAATCATCATAAAAGGACTTACTCCAGGGCTGGGAAGGTGGCTCAGTGGTAGAGCGCTTGCCTTGCATGCAGGAGGCCCTGGGTTTGATTCCTCAGCACCACGTAAGCAGAAAAAAGCCAGAAGTGGTACTGTGGTTCAAGTGGTAGGTGCTAGCCTTGAGCTGAAGAGCTGAGGGACAGCGTACAAGCCCAGAGTTCAGGCCCCACGACCAACAACAGCAATAAAAAAGGATTTACTCCATTCTTAACCCATCCTTATAGTGCCAAGTCAAAACACAGGTTGGAATGCCAATGTGATGGCTGGAGTTCCTGTCACTGTGACCTATAAAACAAACAGCAGTTTTTTTGGGTTTTTTTGTCAGTTGTGGGGCTTGAACTCTGGGCTTGAATGCTGTCCCTGTGCAATTCAGCTCAAGGCAAGTGCTCTACCGCCTGAGCCACAGCACTGCTTCCCATTTTCTAGTGGTTTACTGGAGATAAGCATCTCACAGACTTTCCTGCCTGGGCTGGCTTTGAACCACGATCCTCAGATCTCAGCCTCCTGAGTAGCTAGTATTACAGGCGTGAGCTACCAGCGACCGGCCAAACAGCAGAATTAAAGTCAAATGCTGAGCTCTTCTCTCACATATATCAGACTTCCGTGAGGAAGAAAGACACTTCTGACTCAATTAATACCCTCACTACTTGAAAACTCAGTCAGATGCCACTAATAAGAATCCTAAATGAGGTGATTCACCTTTGTGTCAATTTTGAGTGTCTCTGAGCAGTATTCTTTCACCAATTCACTGTAGTTTCATCTAATATGAATTCTGGGATGCTTCTGAATTACCACATGACAGGGGTTTGCTGGCTCACCACATTACCTTGATAACTGGTATCTATGAATGTCCCATTTATGTTCTGTTCTCCCACCCCAACCCCACACACACACCAAGACAAAAGAAACCTTACAGGACCCCAGTGTTGCAGCAAAACAGACAGAGCTACACAGGTATGAAGATCACAACCTTATACAAACCCCAAACTCAAACTTATGCCAACCCAGGCAGGAGAGTCTATGAAACTCTTATATCCAATTAACCAGCAAAAAAGCTGTAGCTTCACTGATAAAATGACAGCAAAAATCTAGCATCTGGGCCTTGAGTTCAAGCCCCAGTACTGGCAAAAAGATCTGTATCTATTATCTATCTATAGATGTATCTATCTATATCTATATCTGTCTACAGATAGATAGCTATAGATAGAGCTCTATCTATAGATAGATATAGATATACTAGTATAGAAAAAAACTTGTGACATGATGCTATAAACACGATAAAGGTAACAGCAAGTGTGTGCAAAAATACACCCTTCACCCCAGAGAAATGAACAAAAGAGCATCGAATACTACAGTCACCACCTCCAGGTTCCTTACTTTACCCAAACTGCCATAATCACTACTTAATAGCTTTATAATCTGATATGAGAAGACCAGAGTATTTAACATGCTTGAGGGTGGCACACCACTCTGGTTTAGTTCAATACTGGGCAGGGAGTAATCTCATCCATGTAGTCAACCACTCACCCAAATGTCTGCGAGAAGAGGGCTGCTGCCCATTTCTGAGGCAGGTGACTACACTTACTTTATCTCTTTAAATACACTGCCTCAAAAAAGATCAGGGTTACTGCTCCACCGTGGAGGATTAAGTACTTAGCTGTGCTACGCTTGACCAGGGCATAATCACCAGTGCAGAAGACTCTAAGGCAGTGTCTGACAAGCAGGTGTGGTAGAGGGAAGGGTTTCGCTGTTACCTTGACAGAATGGTGGTTTAGCCCCACATACTAGGTACTATCATACTTTTCTTCTCATATTAAGGGAATATTTTGACAAAGGATAAAAATCTGGAAATGTAAACATTCTGCTTGCCAAGAGTGAAAACACAAAATCCTTCTCCCCTGGACAGAAATGTCTCATAAAGACAGGAAATCTTGGGAATTTCCTTATAAAGTGTGTGAAATTCTCTTTCTTCAAATGCCTTTCCTTCCTCGAGTATATCACAAGGCCCAAACACTCAACAAGATACTCTAAGGTAAAAACTCAAATGACATCACACTTGGTAACAATGTGATTAACAACGGCTATTAAACAGCTACAACAGCATGTGGACTGTCTAGCCTTAAACAGAGGTAGAGCAATCCTTTCTTGATAGAACCTACTATGACCTGTAATAATAGCACATACTCAGAAGCAAGTAATGGCTTGATTGAAGAAAATCCTCTAAGAGCAGACTCCACCACAAACTTTTTTCTTAAATGACAATATGAACAATACAAGAATGAGCAACATCAACTCAAGTTGCTATAAAATGATTAGGAGGGCTGGGAATGTGGCTTCATGACTGAGTGCTTGCCTAGCATGCATGAAGTCTTGGGTTTAATTCCTCAGTACCATATAAACAGAAAAAGGCAGAAGTGGCAATGTAGCTCAAGTGGTAAAGTGCTAACCCTGAGCAAAAGCAGCTCAGGGGCAGTGCCCAGACCCTGAGTTAAAGCCCCAGGACTGGTGGGGGGTAGAGGGGGGGCAGGGGGGAAGCTGAGGAAACAACTGCCCTGATGTGTAGACATGAAAGTTTGCCCTTACAAGGAGTTAAAGTAAAGTTACTGTCACAATGCTCTTGGGTTAGAAAGTCAGCAGTCAGTACATGACCACCCAGAGTAGGTGTAATCAGACTGGATATCCAAACAGTAACTCTGGAAAATCTTGACCAAAGAAATAAAGCAAGCTATAGAGCTGGTCTCTAACAGCTGCCATCTGTCAGGGGGCGAGCCCAGTGTGGAGAGCCAGTCTCAGGGGAGTCTGATAGGCCACACTGCTACTTTTGCTCATCTATTGGTGCTGGTTCCCATACTGTCTCCTGCCTCAGCCATAAGTGGGGAGCTGGGAGACAAGGCCACCATACGAATTCATCACAGTTGAGAAACCTAAGTGGTGCCTTTGCCTTTCTTAAAAAGCATCCACATCAATAATCAAAAGAGGCAGGATTTATGTTCTCAGGCATAGAGCAAGGAAGAAAAAGCTAGGCAGCACTGAACCATCAGGAAGATGGGCACCATCTTCCTGGGTCTCAGCTTACTGGGTCTCAGCTGAAGAAAACACTAATTGATGAAAGGAGAAATGTTAATCAAGATGTGTTGTACCTTTAAACTGACATGCTGAAAAGTAACCCCTTTGTATGACTACTCAAAAAAAATTTTTTTAAGGGCTGGGAATGTGACTTAGTGGTAGAGTACTTGCCTAACATGCTTGAAGCCCTGGGTTTGATCCCTCAGTACCACATACACAGAAGAAGCAGAAGTAACACTGTGGCTCAAGCGGTAGAGTCCTAGCCCTAAGCAAAGGAAGCTAAGGGACAGTGCCCAGGCCCTAAGTTCAAGCCCCAGGACTGGCAAGAAAACAAAACAAAACAAAAAAAATTAAAGAAAAACACTAATTGATGCAGCTGAAACATGCTGTTCTGAGTGCTGAGGACCAGGAGAAAACAAGGCTTGGAGACTGAGCGCAGAAGTTGAGAACGGTGAGTCTGGAAATGTCCCTGGGCAGGCAGTGAGGGTGATAGTGATAAAGGAGTGCTGGGGACCAGGAGCCAGGTGCTGGGCACCGCCTCCACACTGGTGCCCAGACAGTGTCACCTGAGGGTTAACACAAAAGACACCAACAACAGGGAAGTGTGATTTTTTTTTAAGCTGATCCTTCCCACCATGCAGTGTGGTAGGGACTGCTCACAAGGGTCCAGAAAGGAGGACAGTCTACAGAAACTGCCCAAACAGCAGCACAGGGCAAATGCAGAGAAAAGCCAGGGCAAAGAGAACAGGGAACTGTGCTGCAGGACCCACCAATCCCACTACTGAGATGTGGTATGCATCAAAGAGGAGAGCCAAGGGGGGCCTGGTGGCCCATGCCTGTAATCCCAGCTACACATGAGGAAGATCAAAATCCAAGGTAGCAAAACACATGAAACCCTATCTGAAAAATAACTAAAAATGTAAAAAGGGCAGGGGCAGGGAGGGAGGATGGTTCAGGTGATAGGAGATTACTTCAGGACCAAGGAAAAGGAAGGAACACTCTGAGCAGCATTACTCATGGGGTAGAGACTTGGCTCTAGAAGTTCAGGATAATTAACTTGATATTTAAACCTAAACTACCTATGGCTGGTCATCTAGGTTTGCTAGTTACCTTGGGAGTATGCATAGAGAGCGGAATCTACATATCAGACGCAGTGCTGCGAAGCTAAGAGAATCTCTGCAGATTGTCTGTACTGTATTTTGTTTACTGAGAGCCTCACTTGGTCACCCAGGCTGGCGGTGGCCTGGGGACCCTCTGCCTCAGCCTCCCCAGGGCTGGATCGCAGACATGAGCAGCACACTCCTTAAAATGACTCCTTAAAATGAAGATTTTGTTCACTCTATTTTAAAGAGAAAAGAGCAGGAAAAAAAATACTTGTCTGTTGTTTTTTTTCCTCTTTGGTTTCCTTCTCTTTGCCACGTCGTAATTCTTACCTTGGCAGCTAAGGCTTTCAAGCTGTCAAGGAACCTCTGCCAGAAATCCTTGAAGAGTGGGCGGTCAATTTTCCTCAGGCTGTCTTTGGTGCTAGCATCCACGCTGACATAGAGCTGCGTGACTGGCTTCAGGTTTCTTGGTAATTAAAAAAGAGAAAGAGAAATTATGCCTAGATCAGGCTCTGTGTGATAGAAAATCTGCAGTCTGTAACAAACAGTGGTGACCAGATGTTATATTCAGTCTACAGGCCGCTACTTCCCCATACAACAATGTGATAACATGCAACATCCTTGTCTGCTTTTTCAATGACTGAATGTCATCTCTAATAAACTACACATGTTCATTAGTTAAAACTAATCCCTGTTCCAACGTAAGGGATGTTTCCAATGGTAAATAAATAAAATGAAGTCTAACTCCAAAATCATGGACTCATTTTATAGCTTCATTTCTACCTATCATATTTTCTACATGTTATATTTGAATCTAGCTGGCTCATTTCCAAAGCCTCTGCTTTTCAAGTAGGTATCCTAGTTATACTCTGTTCAGTGAGTCTACAACTAACTAGAAGAGAACAAAAAAGACCCTTCTAGGGCTAGAAACGTGGATTAGTGGTAGAGCGCTTAGCTAGTATGTGTGAAGCCCTGGGTTTAATTCCTGAGTACCACATAAACAGAAAAAGCCAGAAGCGGCACTGTGGCTCAAGTTGAATAGAGTGCTAGCCTTGAGCAAAAGGAGCTCAGGGACAGTGCCCCCTGAGTTCAACCCCCAGGACTGGCAAAAAAAAAAAAAAAAAAAAAAAAAAAAAAAAAAAAAAAAGACCCCTCTAAAGCCCAGGCTCATGCCTAGAACCCTAGCTACAAAGGAGGCTAACATCTAAGGATCATGGTTTGAGACTAGCCCAGGCAGAAAAGTTTGCAACACTTTATCTTCAATTAGACAGCAAAAAGACTAGATTAGAGGCATGATTCAAGTGGTAGAGCACCAACATTAAGCAAAAAAGCTGAGTGAAAGTGTAAGGTATAGGGCTTGAGTTCAAAACCAGGAGAAAGCCAAGCAAGAGTACTAAGAAAAAGCCTCTAACAAAATTTTCACATTAGTTCCTGTAACTACTTCACAATCTGCCCCACATTCATCCCTAAACTGACACTTCCATGAATATAAACACAGACTCACACTATATGCCATTTAAAATGGGGCAGGCCAGGGTTTTATCCTCAGACAGGCAGTACTTCAACATCTTTAGTGGATACTGTTAACTGATGGATGGAAATATTAGGGGAACAGAGGCCAAACAAACATCTGCCATAATCTAGCTCCTTGACAAACAGAAAACCCCCAGATGTCACCAGTAGTTACTAAAGTTGTTAAATTTAAATGCTTAAATGCCATCCCCAATAAACTGTACCCATTCATTAAGCTCTGACCAAAGTCAGAAAAGGACAGAGAAATCTGACAGCTCCCATTTCTTTGCCCCCTCTGCACTACTGGATAAGGGGATGGCGGCAGAGCCCATTGCCACCCCCTCCACAGTACTGGATAAGGGGGCCTTAACAGGAAGTGGTCCATGGCAGCAGAGCCCAGTGCCACCCCCTCCACAGTAGTGGATTAACAGGAAGTGGTCAATAGAGACCGAGCTTAGTGCTGCCCCCTCTGCAGTACTGATACAAGGGAATCTTAACAGGAAATGGTTCAGGACGGCTGAGCCCAGTGCATGGGCCACACAGAATGCACATAAGGCATCTGGGACAGCAGCACCTGCTTCTCATCACCCTTTTTTTGGTCAGCATCTCTTTCATGACCGACAGTAATCACCTAATACAGATTGTCTGGACAGTCACTGTGGGCCACCATCACCTGAAACCTACATTTTGGTATAAAGCTAATGCTCAAAGGAGAGGAGTAAACTCCAAAGGTCACACTAACTCTGTAAATGTCTGTTGTATGGACACAGACAGATCCTAACACAGGTTAGGATCTGAGAGAAGCAGGAAAAGAGAAGAGGAAGAAGAAAGGATCTTAGGGGAGTTGAGCTGGTCTCTAAGGGGCTCAGCAGCCACTAAGGGACTTGCAGAGATCTTCTAATGCTCAGGGCTCTTACTTTTGCCTAGAACTGGCCTCTGCTCACTCAGGACAGGCACCGAGGCCCCAGTAGCATACCCATCAGTCTAAACAGAGATGCATCATTTCTGAACAGAGATGCATTTCTGTTTTCAAAGAGCAAGAGAATGCGCTGTCATTAATGGCACCATGATAACTCCTATGTCCCTGCTGAGAATAAGTGAAAAGGACAGTATCTGGGAAATGAAAAACCCAGTGCCCAGTAACAATGTCCAATGACTCCGTGTTACTGTGATAACCTGTCTGCTGATTTCAAATTTGAGCTAAGAATGAGCAGCTAGACTAGAGGCCTGGCTCAGCAGTATCATGCTAGCCTAGCAAGTGCAAGGCCCAGAACTGCCAAAGAATGATCATGTAGAACGGTATCCTCAAAATGTACATAGAAATCCCTCCTTAGGTTAGGAGGGTGGTCGGGAGGGGTTGCAACCATGGTTTATCTAACCCTAACTTTGAAGGGTATAGACACCATGCTTTTGCTACCCTGTACAATGAGGTTTTGTTCCCCTCTTTCAGTAGATGGAAAAGTCTTAGCCTACTGCTACTAGGCCATCCAGTCTAAAATAAAAACTGTCAGCAAAAAATAAAGAAATGCCTCTTCCTTTTGCTCTTTCTGTAGAGATTATTAAGCCTCAGTGTATCGTGTCTTACCCTACCACCCAAAAAAAAAAGTAGCTTGAAAGGCAGAATGATATCTAACACATCTACAAAAGGGAAAATGAAGTAGAGATTTATGCTTGCAAGAAATCCAAGTAGTCTGATTCAGTTCTTAAGACAAAAAAATAACCAGAACAGCCCAAACATCCAATGTTATTGAAACTCAAATCTCTAAGGCAATAAAGGGCTGTCACATCAGACCAAATAACTTAGGACTAGCAGCTGATGGAGACATGGGGGTGGAGGGGGAGAGAGGAGGGGATGAGAAGGGGGAGATGGGGGACAAGGGTAGAGAGGGACAGGGGCAGAGATGGAAGGGGATGTGGGGGGGAGGGGATAAGGGCAGATGGGGGCATGGAGTGGAGGGGGACATGGGGTGGGGGGCAGAGAGGACACCGGTATATATATACACGGCACGCTGGCACACCTTGCAGCCTGCTCCACCCTCAGCAGGTCACCAATCCTTTCAGTATGACAGTGTAACAATTGCTGCCTCTGCCTGTCATGGAGACGAACAACCAAGGTTCTGAAGAAGCCGAGTTGCTTATGCAATGGTCCACAGACAACAGCCATCACCAGTGATAAAATCCAGGCCTCCCCCAGGCTCCACAGCCCTTCTCCTAACCCACACACACATCAATAAAGCCCACAGCCACTGCCTAGCGCAGTGTCCTAAGAAGGGAAACCCAGAACAAGGTGATTCAAGAAATGTAGATTGTGACTGCAAGCCCAAAAGGAAGCCCAAACCTAAGTCTTCTGACTAGATTCTTTTCACAAGTGTAAATACTTCATGCCACACTACTCAAAGCCTCTGTGGACCAAATACTGGCTTGGCCTGAAAGGCACTGAAGCCGCTTAGCAAAAGCCACGTACCAGAAAAGGCCACCAGGCCCAGGGTAACCCTTGCCAGTATGTCAAGGAAGAACCAATGGGAAAGGCCAAGATTCTCCTCAAAAGACTATGGGCAGAATTGTAGCAAACACATTTTTCCTTCATGTAAAACTCAGGAAGCTGCTCAGAGCCCATGACCAAGTTACTAAGCTGGTAAGACTGTGGTGGTTGAGAGCTGCCCTTCAGGTGAACTGAAGGAGCTGACCTGCTAACAGTACTGGTGCTCCAACATGAGGCCAACACCCAACCTCCACAAGCCTAGGTGGAGCTCATCCAGCCTTCTTCTGAGACCAGCACAGCAGAAAGCACAGGGGCTGATCTGTACAAGCCTTTTTCCCTCTGGCCCCAGTAGGGAGAAGGAGGGAGCCCTAACCTCAGAGAGGCCTCAAGTCATGAGAACATTTGTTGAAAAGCAAAGGCATCCTGAGGCTTTTGTTTCTCTTTAAGGTCCAGACACAAAACTCGGGAGTTTTAGGACATAGACCAGTTGAGAGGGAAGGTCTCACTATGCTTATTTTTAGGGTTTTTTTTTCCAACCATACAGTTGGCCCTCGATGTCCATGGGGAATTAGCTCCAAGACCCCCCATGAATGCAATGTGTGTGTGTGTGTGTGTGAGAGAGAGAGAGAGAGAGAGAGAGAGAGAGAGAGAGAGAGAGAGAGAGAGAGAGAGAGAGAGAGAGAAAGAGAGTGAGAGAGAGAGAGAGTGAGAGAGAGAAAAGGGGAGAAAGAGAGAAAAGGGGAGAGACAGAGACAGAGAGAGTACCAGAGTTTGAACTCCGGGGACATTGTCTTGTATTCTAGATTTGAAAAACTGGGCTCTGTCTTCTCCATGTCAACATCACCTGTTACTGTGCATCTCACAGACAACCTCAGCCTCCACAGCAGCTTTTAAAGAGCCTCAGCCTCACCACCTGGTTCCAACCTTCCATGCCTGAATAGATACAACTTCCTCCCCAAGTTCTGCCACTTCTCCCCCATTCTGCACCACGGGCAGCATGGTATGTGCACATGAGAGCAAGGTCTTCCTTTCCAACTTGAATTCCAACTGCCAGTCTCCTTCTCACCCTTGCTGGGCCACACCAACTATATTAATAGGACAACTGTCACAAAAACCCTAACTCCACATCTCTCTTACAAAGTTTCTTATTAAAATGTTCCTTCCTCTCCCAAAGTACTGACGCCAGCCATACCATAACATCAGACAGGGTAAGGACTTCCCTGTGGTTTCATACATCTCTCCTCTGGAAGCTCACCCTGTAGCCCAGGCTGGTCTCGCACTTGCAATCCTCCTGGCTCAGCCTCCTGGTATTCAGCACAACCCACTCTTTGCATTCACCTTTGACTTCCCCTAGCAATTTGTTTTCACTTCTATTCTTCTTACCAATGTTCTCCTTTCTAATACAGTGAGGTAGGGAGTAGGCCCACAGCTACCTCTCAAAATGCAGCAAAGGTAAGTAGATCATTTCAGGGCCCATGCAAGCACACCACTTAAACAGACCCAATATGACAGCTGGATGACCCACCTGATTTCCTTGGGGAACTGTGCGTTCGTGACAAGGAAGCTAGAGATTTTACACTGGTGGAGCAGCTCCAGGAATGCATTGATTTCAGGGTACATGATGGGCTCCCCTACCAGGGACAGTGCACAGTGCCTCACCTCCAGCCCTTCCTGGAAGCGCTCTGCCTGGACACCCGGCACTCCTGAGGACAAGGGAGAGAGAGAACACACAGACTGTCACCAATAAGATTCTCAGTGATTCTTTGACATAGTTTTATACCAAAGAATAAAAAGAAGGTTGAGAAGGCATGGCCTTATTATATGGGAAAAAAAGCCATCATCAGCAACTCATTCTGAGATTCTCCCCAATGAAATGCACCAGGTACAAGCAGAACTAGTGTTGTCACGTAACATGTCTCCTCACCATGGGCTTAGGTATGTACTCAGCTATGTCTAAGAAAAGGACTTAACATGCCTGCATCAGGAAAAGCCCCTTATTGACAAATCGCCCCATACATTTCTCAAGTCTCTTGACTTGGGAAACTAATGTGCTCATTTCCAGGTTCAGGAGAATGAGAGTGGAGGACAAAGAAGAAAGAAGAGAGTGGGAGTTCTGCCTTTGGCTTCATCCTGGAATCATCTGGGAGCGGTACACCTACAAGCAGGAAGAACACCGTTAAAGAACCCTTCCTCAAGAGTCATGCCAAACCCCATGCTGTTGATCACATATATGGTGTATATGTGCACACCAGAGGAAACCAGGAGGAAGAGGACACAGAACTAGAGGGAATCAGGGGAAAACATACAACAGTGGGACCCATCAGCTGCACTGGACATTGATCAAAACAAACTAAAGAACTCAAAGGCAGCGATGGGAGGGAGGGAACAAGTAGGAAAAAGGGAACAGCTGATGCTATGCAAAAGGAAAGGAATGTACATATCACTTGATATGGAAGAAATAACTGTATTGTCAAAGTTCATAGAACTCATAAACTTCATAGACCACAATAGACAACTTGCCCCATGAAAGTTAGAATGCATTTGTGACTTTAACTAAGCATCACTATCCCATAATACTGTGAAATTTGTGAAATTATGTAATCAGTTAATCACAATAAAGAATTAAAAGAGAGAGAGAGAGAGAGAGAGAGAGAGAGAGAGAGAGAGAGAGAGAGAGAGAGAGAAATTGTGTCAGCGAGGGCAACATGAAAGATGCTCAGGTGACCAGGGCTGGGAAGGTGGCTCAGTGGTAGAGGGCTTGCCTTGCATGTCTGAGGCCCTGGGTTCGATTCCTCAGCACCACATAAGTAAAAAGAAAAAAGCTGGAAGTGGCACTGTGGCTCAAGTGGTAGAGCGCTAGCCTTAAGCTGAAGAACTGAGAGACAGCGCTCAGGCCCAGAGTTCAGACCCCACAACCGGACCCAAAAAAAAAAAAAAAGATGCTCAGGTGATTCCAGCATACAACTGCCATGAGAACCACTGCATAACCAGAGGGCTCCCAATCCACCATCACTTAAACCTCCCAAATGAAAGCTGCAGCTCTGACACCTGAGTCACCCTGTGGAAGGGTACAGGTCCCAGGAGGGAAGCCAGCAGGCAGGTAAGTCCAGGAACTGGTGGCTCACACCTCTGGTTCTCTATCCCTATTAGATGAAAATTACCTAAAGGACTTACAAAAGTCCTAGTGTAGAAAACAAAGCAATTGAGAGGGTTATTCTGAGCAAAATATAATTTACACACTTCTGATGTAACAGTGAAACTCTTTGATGAAATTACTACACTCTAAAATAATGACAAGAAAACAGGTTTGGGTGGAGGAGGGTGAAGGATAATGAATACAGTCATCTATTTGTATGTATGAAAACAGAACAATGAAGCCTGTTTAAGAAGGGGGACTGGGATACATTGTACACATGTATGAAAATGTACAATGAAAGCCTCTGTACAATTCATGTATGCCAATAAGTAACAAAATGTCCAGGCTGTTTCCCAAACTAACAAAATGAAGGTACCCAGGAGGTTGGGAGGGGATGCAGCAGCACTGCCTAGGTGTCCTGGCCTGGTGACAGTGCGGTGTGAGCAACAGCACTGAGGTCTACCGGATGAGGAAGGCATGCAGTCACCAGCCATGAAAGCCACTCCGCCTCAGAGTGGCTTCTTCACTTCTGGTGCTTTTAACTCCATCTCAGAATGTCTCCTTCACTTTCGCTACTGTCTCCAAATGCCTTTCACCTTCCATGCTTCTAACTTCTGTCTAGGAACACCTTTACTTCTGGTTCTTATAACTCCATCTCAGCTTTCACTTCCGGTGCTTTTATTTTTATTTTTTGTTGGTCCTGGGGCTTGAACTCTGGGCCTGGGCGCTGTCCCTCAGCTCTTCAGCTCAAGGCGAGCGCTCTACCACTTGAGCTACAGCGCCACTTCCGGTTTTCTGGTGGTTTATTGGAGATAGGAGTCTCATGGTCTCTCCTCCCCGGGCTGGCTTTGAACCGTGATCCTCAGATCTCAGCCTCCTGAGTAGCTAGGATTACAGGCGTGAGCCACCAGCGCCCGGCTTTCCAGTGCTTTTAAGAACACCTTTTTTTTCAGTACTTCTAACCTCACCATCTCAGAATGCCTCCTTTACTTCTGGTACTTCTAGCACCACCGTCTCAGACCGCCTGCATCACTTCCAGTGCTCCAGAGCTCCTCCATCTCTCCCCATGCACTGGGGTT